>NW_023270757.1:10203637-10380022 GCF_011800145.1 Mirounga leonina | reverse complement strand
TATATATATATATATATATATATATATATGAAGTATTATTATAACTCTCACTCTGAGTACTTGAACTGTGGTTGTGATATATTTTTTCCAAATTTACAAGTTCAGAGCTAATGCTAAACAAAGTAGATGGTTCCACAAAACTGAGCTATATAGCCATAATAAACAAAAATGACAAGAAGGGTACACATAACAAAATTTAATGGCATAATTTATTTGAAAGACACAGAACACAACTGTGTAATTACTATATGAATACAATTATCTCTCCATTTAATATATCTAAGGAAAAGGGTAGAACAGTGAAAATAAAAATGGAAATAGCTGAATGCCCTGGAGTGAGCAATTTCTTTATTTCCTTTATTTTTACTATAATACCATCTGTGGAGGAAATAGAAGTTCATAGTAACAGAAATAACAGCCTTTGATTAAGTGCCTGAAGAGCGCTTCCAAGGCAAAAACCTAAAGTTCCCAGACAAAGATAAATAATGCATCTTCAAGGACAAATGCATTTGAGGACAAATCTATAATGATGAAAAATTTCATGCATGACTTAGACTAAAACTTTATTTCCAAGATGATTTTCTAAATTCAAAATATGCAGCTGGTCATGTACAGCAAACCTGGGACCTGCAGTTCTTGAACAGAAGATCCTGGAGGAAACAGTGATGCATCATATAGGCAGGTGTCAATAAATATGCTGAAAGGAAAAACTCCATCAGATCTTCTATTGCTCCCACTCTACTAATAGAAATGATGCAGAACACCTCAGATCAACTCACTGAAGATGCAGCAGGCCACCTTGGCATGTACTATTATACTGTAGGATGAAATGTAAGGAATAGATGCTGTGGGGCAAGGCTAAGTATCATAAGGAGGACAGTGACCAGTGGAATGAACTTTCCTATTCTATCTAGTAGCCAGTATGCAATTTGTACCTGATACTATTCTCTCAGTGGTAACTTCAAAGATTTTGGCAGCTCTGATTCTCATTTAATATGGCCATGAGCCATTGATCAAGGAGACTTCATAGATTACTATAGAAAGCAAAGGCAAAGTTTGGGGGGGCAAAGGCAACAGTAGGCTGGAGAAAGGAGGCCATGAAAGAATGAGGTACATGGAAATTGATATTGGGGTATTTGAATTTATCAGTTGGTAGCCGCTGAGAATAAATGTATGGGCAAAGATCTTATACAAGAGGTAAAGGATGCTGAAGAAAGGTTGTTAGACCAATAGAAGCAAAACATGTATGTTCCATGAAATCAGGTTAGTATGAAGACAATATGAAAGATAAAATTTTACCTGATTCTATTTATATTTTGCAGGGAGTGCGTGATTCCTCTGGGAGAGTTTTACTACTCATCATAATAAAAATTAACTTCCTTTAGTTTAAACATTTCAACTATTTAATCAAAAACAATAATGAAACATACTCTTATGCAGCATTGCATGGAAAATAAGTACTTGTAATCCCTGAAGCATTCTCTGGATTTGTACTGTAATCCTTTCCCTATAATCCAGGTCACTATTGATATCCTCTGTTCAAAGCATTTTATAATCTTGTTCTTGTCAAGAGGCAGACAGTGTTTACACGGCTGAACTTGCCAGAGTCCTATAAGGCTTCACCCACAGGATCAACGAGCCTACTTTTGTAACCTACTCTTCCTTTCCCACATGGCTTGAGTGATTGCATGTCTGAGAATATTAAGGAATGCCAGCAGCTGTGTATGACAGAGCTATTTATCTCAGACAGCTCTCTCAGGAATGCAATGAAGTTATTACTAAAATGTTGCACAAAGTGTAAGTTCAACCACCATTTTATAATAGTTATTCTTTATATTGTTGTCTGGCTTTTAAAAATCTATTAAATGCATAACAAAGTAAGACATGTTAAAACTACACAAGTTTTAAAGTGATAATACACCTTTTATACCTTAGAAAGGAAAAATCCTTGTGTCATGAAAAATGCTACTGTACATGTTTTTAACAAAACAGATTTATTTTTACATGGACTTCTGTATTGCATTCACTAGATGGCACTATCAAAGTATTTCTAAATCCATAAGCTTCTCAACAATATGTTCTGGTATTAAAAAATAGCATTTAGGTTTCTATGTACTTCAAAAAGTACATAACACTAAATTTGTCTCTTGAAAGGAGACTTTAAAAATGTCATTGAAGTAACCAAAATGTCCCAAATTAGCGTTTGGGACTGCAGATCCCGAGGCTGAAGATAGGAGTTTTTAGAGTCACTCTTTTCCCCCTTCAGTTGTTAATTTTTCCCCTTTGGCTTTTAAAGACAACCTAATAAAGCATTTCAAATATAGATTCCATGGATAAAGCTATAGGTGTACATCTTTTTTTTTTTTAAGATTTTATTTATTTATTTGAGAGAGAGAGGGAAAGCAGGCAGTGGGGAGGGGCGGAGAGAGAGAGAGAGAAGCAGACTCCTTACTGAGCAGGAAACCTACTGAGCTGGAAACCCAATGTGGGGCTCGAACCCAGGACCTGGAGATCATGACCTGAGCCGAAGGGAGACACTCAACTGAGCCACCCAGGTGGCCTGTGTGTGTACATCTTCTTGTCCAATTAACAATACCATCAGAGAAGGCAGATTCAAAATACATTGCTGATGCTGGCAGTTCCTTTCCTCAAAGGTTAGGTAGTTCTCTGAGAGGTAGGTGGAAATAGAGAGACTTAGGGAGTCAGAAGTGATACTTTAGACAATATTTAATATATTTTTGAGGCTTCAGTCAATTATTTTGTGATAAAACAGAGTTTAGTGTGTATTGACTTCAAATTTAGTCTCCACTACTGAGGAATATTGAGCAGTACTTACAATCTCTCAACTTCATTTTTGTTAAATCATGAATAATAAACCCTTTAGGGGCTGGTATGATGGTCAGGTGAGATTTTTATATAGAAAAACATATATTATGTCAATGATCTAAATTGATATTATAAGAATAAATTGAAATTGTATGTATTTGTTCTAAGAGAACCAATTGAAGGTGATTTGATAGGTATTGGAACTAGACATGTCAAGATGAGGATTGAGAAGGTAAGTGAGAAAAAACAACATGACAAAATAAATAGAGTTATACACAAACTACTCTGGGAATGCTGAGAACATAGAGATTTTCAAGGCCCAGGAGAATCAGGGGAGGCTTCAGAGAGGAAGTAAGCTTTGAATACAAATAATGTGTGTTTCTTCAAGGCCTGGCTTTTAAGAAGGCACTGCACCTCCCATGTGTTCTCTTTCCTCGTCTGCGGGGGCGGCATGGGGGGGGGGGGGATGCAGAAGACCTTGAAGTTCCACAGGATGGCAGACAGACTCAAGAGCAAAGGATTTGGGGTCATGTACCTGAAGAAAGCCATCTGCTAAAAAGATTGTTAAGAGAGCAAGATATGAGCTTTCATTATGTTAAACCACTAAAGCATTGGAATTTATTTGCTAAATCAGTTTGCATCTCTCTAACAAACCCTGTTTAATGCTGATTTTATTTATTTCACTTGAGAATAGCATAAGTTTCTTTTCTCCATATTTAGACTTTACATTATTTACCCAACTATGTTTTGTTTGAAATCATGAGTCCTGGAGCACAACAAATATCGTAACACTTTGTTGTTACCAAAATACCAATAAAACTCTGCAGGCTTTGTGTTTACTTTCTCCTTCCATATACCTAAGGATTTCTTAAATTATCCCTTTTTACTTAATTTTTATCATACTTGGAATACTTATTGAAATTATGCAAGCTTCAAAGCATATCTTCACACTCCCTGTCATGGTGTTTACATGTGAAGCATATTTCTGGGAAAGAAAATTCTGTGTCTATTTGCCTGGCTTCGTATTTCCCTATATCAACCCCACAGTTATCCACCACCAGCTGTAAAAGAAGTACATCTTTATCAAATTCATCAATAGGACTTGCATATGTGTAAAAGGAGTACATTTTACAAGTGTATCCTTATGCTTTTATTTTAAAGGAGTTTATTAGAGTACTTCAATTTGATTTCTATTTTAACTTATGTAATCTTTATATTTAAGTGTGTAAATTATACTGTTAAGGCTAGAAAAGTATGGAAAGTCTCACCTACAAATATCAATGACATCCTACTACCTCCTTCATTTACTATTAATTCTTATTGGAAAATTTGCTTCCATTTAGGGAAATTGGCTGTAGGCACGGCTTTCATATTGATTACCTAACAAAGGCCCGCCTATATAAAATCCTTCAGTCCTGCTGCAACAAAGCAGCTTTCATGAAGAATCACAAATTGAAGATAGCTGCTGAAATGCAGCATTTCTATACCAAGACTTCCTTCATCATCCTCTTCTCATTAATTTCTTTGACAACATATAGCTAAGACATTAAACAGAGTCTTGTCCTGCTGAGACAAGTCTAGTGTGGATGTTGTTACATTGTACATGCAAGGTCCCTGACCAGATACATGTCTTTCTCTAAGATTTCCATCTCAGGCATTTAATCCCAAGAAAGTCTCTAGGAGTTTAAGATTTGGGCAACTCCAGGGAAATGGTCAAGTGCTAGATGAGATATTTTAGATAGACAAGTGGAATTTTAATATTGCACCATGTGGGGAGAAGCTGATTACATATTCTAATTTTAAAATACATCCTACCCTTTCTTCAAATGTTTTTTTTGCTGCCAAGCACAATAATTTTTTTCTTCCTCAAAATTCCCATGTAGATCTGCACCAAAAGATTTAGAAGTAGACAGTGCATCCATCATCGATGAAAATTACTTTCTAAAACACTCCCCACATGCATGAAATGAAACTTTTATATTTCAACTTCACTTTTTTTCAGAAATTTTAATCAGATATTTGTCAATATCATGTAAGTAAACAAAAATACAATTTGTATTCATTAAAATATAGAAAAATCCTATGAAGCAATTGAACAAATGAGATTTCTAGAAATCTGTGCAACATACACATTAAAACTATCTTAAGTATATATACATATACTTATACATATGGTTTTGCATAGATGTGCACCAAGAAGCATGTAAGAATGTCCAAAGTACCCTTGTTTGTAGTAAATACTAGAAACAACCCAACTGTCCATTGATAGTAGAATGTCTAATTAACTTGAGGTGCATGTGTTTAATACTGCACATGCCTGAATTTGAAAAGCATTATTATTTTTTTGAAGATTTTATTTGTTTATCTGAACAGAGAGAGAGAGCAAGCACAAGTAGGGAGAGTGCAGGCAGAGGGAGAGGGAGAAGCAGGCTCCCCACTGAGCAAGGAGCCCGATGTGGGACTCGATCCCGGGACCCTGGGATCATGACTTGAGCCGAAGGCAGACACTTAAGGACTGAGCCACCCAGGCGCCCTGAAAAGCAACACTTGAAGTAAAAAAAAAAAAAAAAAAAAAGAAGAAGAAGAAGAAGAAAAACACATATACTATGGTCCTATTTACATAAGATTCAAAACTTGATAGAAGTCAGGGATGCTGCTAAACCTCCTACAATGCGCAGGACAGCCCCTACCATAAAGAATTTTCCAAACCAAATGTCAATAGTACTGACAATGAGAAACTAAAGAAACAGGAAATCATAATTAATACAAATTCTAATTTTATTATAAATATTTTTAATAAAAAGGAATCAGAATTACTATTTTTTCTTTTTAATTTTCTTTTCACTGATACTGTATTTTAAAAAATGGAATATTATTCAGCCATCAGAAAGGATGAATACCCACCATTTGCAGCAACATGAATGGAACTGGAGGGGATTATGCTAAGTGAAATAAGTCAAGAAGAAAGACAGTTATATGGTTTCACTCATATGTGGAACATAAGGAATAACATGGAGGACCACAGGGGAAGGCAGGGAAAACTGAATGGGAAGAAATCAGAGAGGGAGACAAACCGTGAGAGACTCTGGACTCCAGGAAACAAACTGAGGGTTATAGAAGGGAGGGGGATAGGGGGATGGGGTAACCAGGTGATGGGTATTAAGGAGGGCCCGTGTTTTAATAAGCACCAGATGTTATATGCAACTAATGAATCACTGAACACTAAAAAAGCAACAACAAAAAACCCAAAAAATAAATAAAAAATTGCTATCTTTTTCATCATGAATTTTTTCATAAATTTTGATTGTTTTAAAAATATTGCATTAAGATATTATTTATCTTGATTGCTGATTTTTTTCTTTCTTTTTTTTTTTTTTTAAGAGACAGAGAGTGAGAGAGTGCACATGTGTGTTGGGAGAGGGGCAGAAGGAGAGGGAGAGAGAGAGAATCTTAAGCAGCCTCCACGCTCAGTGGAGCCTGATGTGGGGCTCCAGGTGGGGCTCGATGTGGGGGCTCGCCCTCATGACCCCGAGATCATGACTGGAGCCAAAATCAAGAATCTGAACCTTAACCAACAGAGCCACCCAGGTGTCCCCTTGATTACTGACTTTTTTGGTGCCTCCTTAAATTTTGGGCTTAAAGCAAGGGCCTCATTTTCTTCATGTTAGTCCCAGGCCTGTGGAATGGTGCACGTAGAAGGAAGGGCTTATAGAGCTTCAAAAACATTGATAGTCTAATTTCTTTAATTTTATTTTTTTAAGTTTTTATTTTAATTCTTGTTAGTTAACATAGTTAACTAACACATATTAGTTTCAAGTGTGCAATATAGTAATTCAACAATTTCATACATCACCAGGTGCTCATCACAAGTGCACTCCTTAATCCCCACAACCTATTTCATCCATCCCCCAACCCACAAATTCTAATTTCTTAAGCAGAGCCACAGTTATGGGGGGAAGTTGTTTCATCATTTTTCTTTGAACTATACATATCACTCATATACAGTCTTTATTATGCATAATTAAAATGAAAGCAAACTTAAAAAGAAAATTAAACTATGGTTAACTCATATTCTATAAATATAAATCTTTATTATTTATATATGAACTCTTAAAAATCTGCCATTTATTATGGATATGCTGGCTAGTTTAAACTATTATTTAACATATCAACTATACATTTGTTTGGGTCAATATTATGAGAACACTAACATAAAGGCATATAACGATGCTTCACCTTTAAATCCACAACTCTTATAAATGTTTATAAATTTTATTCAAATACTCAACCTTTTTATACAATTGAGCTTCCTTGAATTTTCCTGATGATGGAGTTAGAAATATAAGGGATAAATTTGCTTCAGCACTGGTGTATCAATTCCTGACAATGCTTGAAAGCAGTGATTTAACCTGCAAATGTAATATTTCTCTCTCTTCCTCTATTTCATTATCAAAATTCTCCAACTACCTTGTTCATTAGAAACATGGAAGTTGTTCATTCATTCAATTTCTGACTTCAATGGGGATGTTCACTCCAGCAATACCTATACGGTCTTCTCCCAGCTAGGGAAAAAATGAAAATCAAGGATTCATTCGTTATATGGTTATTTCTTCTTTATTGTTAATGGCCATTCAGTTGTAATCCAGTTAGAAAAATAACTATTACAACATAGTACAGTCTTTTTTCCTTTCATTTACTTGACTGTCATGTTTCTTATTTCTAATAAGTGCTCAAGTGGCACTGAAAGAGTTTTCATTACTGAAACTGGCTTTCCACCAGATTTTTCTTTGCTTTATCCCTAATGTCATTACAAATTGTATTTGCTTTTGGAAAAACTTTAAATGAGTTAGATTTCAGCTATACACTGTTATTTACATGTCTGTGTTGGCACTGTATTTTACAATGTAATCTTCCAAGCTAACATATAGATGTGCCTACACATGTGTGCATGCATGAACACACACAAGCTCACACACACACACACACATACACACACACATACTCCACAAAGGTAAACTGAGAGATGAAGCAAATTAGAAACTCAACCCAACACTACCCTCCAAAATTCAAAGCATGTTAGTGTGTGTGTGTGAGCCTCCCAGAGCTGAGGACCTGGGACACAGGTGCACATAGAAGGTGAGTATATTTCTGTTAAGTCTTTTTCCAGCATAGTAGATGTGGCAAATTGATCACAAAACTCTCTTCACTTAGCCATGAAAATGCATTAAAATTCTTCTCAAAAGAAGTACAGCAGGAGGTCACACCAATTCATCTGAGTTGGTGCCTAATTGCCTTCTCCAACAAATAAGAAAAATGTTAACTTCATTGAACCAAGTTTCTAAATCACCCTGTTGGTCAACTCAAATTTTCTTAGTACTCAGAAGATTAAAAAAACAACCAAATGTACATATTAATTTATTATGTGTCCTGAGCAGTGCACCTGGCAACACAGATTTCCACTTAGTAGGAAGAGGATGCAAGGGAAATATTGATGCTAGAACAATCCATGACTAAGACAATGAAGCAGCTTAAAGAACTTCCAGGATGCTTCATTGGTTCCTGGAACTTTTATTTATTTTATTTTATTTATCTTTTTAGCAGAAATGGTTCCTTAGCAGTAGTCAAATGGTTTGAAAAGCCAACTCTCTTCCATGGACACTCATGTTCATAAGGTCTATTACATAACAAAGTCAAGATACACAAATTCTGTGGTTTGTTTGTTTGGTTACTTGTATTTTTGTCAATGTAACATAAATTTAGTGACTGAGGTGTTGCAGTTATGAAGGAACTTCTACTGTGTCCAGGAACTCTCTGTCTCTCTCTATATGTATTTTTATATATATATATATATATATATATATATATATAAAACTGTGTATATGTAATGTACACACATATACATACACACATTATACATACATACTACATACACATACAGACATTATACATATATAGATATGTACACACATTATTAAACACACATTATATATATATACACATATATATATATGTGTATATATATATATATAATTTTTTCCCATTGGATAAGAAGAAAAACAAAAAACTAATGTTTCCGAAAGTAGCTTTTGCATACTTCTGGACACTCTTCCTACGTATAGGGCTTTTGTAAAAGTAGACTCTTAAAAATATTAACAATGTAATAAACATTTAAAACAAGCAAGCAAACAAAAAACCCAAAGAATAAGCTATTGTATCTACTGTTGTCTCAATTTTCACTACTCAAGAAGTTTGGAAAAAATAGTTTGGCACCTTTATTTATTTATTTATTTATTTATTTATTTATTTATTTAAATTTTATTATGTTATGTTAGTCACCACACAATACATCATTGGTTTTTGATGTGGTGATCCACGATCCATTGTTTTCATATAACACCCAGTGCTCCATGCAGTACGTGCTCTCCTTAATGCCCATCACGGGGCTAACCAATCCCCCCTCCCCACTCCCCTCTAAAACCCTGTTTGTTTCTCAGAGTCCATAGTCTCTCATGGTTCATTTGCACCTTTATTTTTTAAATTTTGGTTGTACAATAAAAGATTTTTAAATTTAGTATGTGTCTTGGGGAAGAAGTTTAATTTTTCACTTCTAAATTTATAGCTTTTATTTTTTAATTAGGCAGCAAATTTGACAAATCTTATTCAATATAAATGCTAGGTTCTAAGGATTTTAGGAAGCAAGGTCAATTATTTGCCTTTCATTTTTAGAGATAGAGTGTATACAACCTTGAATTGAAGTGAATCACTAAAAACACACAAGCATATTTGGTCTGAATCCGTTCACAAAATAATTAGAGAACTTAATCTATCTATATGCATATAGGAATGTCAGTAATGATGTTTATCAAAAGCACTGGTTATTTACAGGTAGGGCTTCTGGGTGATTTATAACATATTTCTTGTCTTTTCTGCATTGCTCAAGTTGTTTATAATAGTCATATACTCATTATGAAAATAATGTTACTATGAAGCCAAATAAAATAAAATGTGTTAACAGACAAGTCTTGAAGCTTAACTACATAGTAAGAATTTGACATAGTTAACTATATACTGGGAAAACACTAAAAATGAAACAAAAAGTCACTCCTGCATTTTATTTTTCCACTAACCTTGTGCTCAATAACAAACCAGGGCACCACTGAAAGATTAAAGCCCAAATTAAAAGTTGTACTATGAGCTGAACCACTTAATCAAAAGTGTTTCTAAATAATAATATATTAGAAGTGTTGAAGGGAGGTCCAATAGGCATCTTCATTTATCTCTCAGATGAGAAAAAAAATGAACTGAAGTGTAAGAAAACTTAATATATGTCATACAAGTGAATTCTCCAAAAAATAAAATTCTCAATATAAAGATTTATAGTTAAGGTAATGTAAGAAGAAAAGTTATTTCCAATAGGCTATCCCTAATTTTGCAGCATATTTTCTAAGCATTAGTATTATGAATTCTTTTATATAAGTATTTTTCTATGCTGATCTTGCAACAATGTTCCTTAGACATAAGTCTGTCTGAAAACTCTCCCCAGCCGTAGATTTGGAAGCTAATGTGCACTTATGCTGAAATCACTGGTATTAATTTGTTTACCACCTTCTAATTTCTGTGCCAGCAAAGGAATATAATTCAAATTCTAAGAGGAATGAGAGGCCTGTCTAGAGTTAACATCTTCAGGATAAATAGTTGGGAAATAAGGTGTCAACCAATTGTATACCAAGCTTTTGGTAAAGGTTTGCCTGATTCGATTCTGGATTTATTGTTAATCAGATGAGGTTGTTTTCTTAATTATTTTTTAAATATAAATCTTCATTTTTTCATATCTAAAAGTGACAAGTGATTCTAAATATCTATTTAATAGCAGTTTTATGTCCTTATTACATTGTTTAGAGAACTTTTGCTAAACATAGCAGAATGTGCTATTTCATTAAAAAGAAATTGAGTATTTGAATGTAGCAAAAGGGCAATATCTTAACATACAATATGAATAGATCTATGTCCTAAAAGTAGGCACTACTACTTATAAATTTACACAGAAAGATCACATTTTTATTCATTTAACAGTTAATTGGATTTGCACAGAAAAAGATTCAAATATACATTATTATAAGTATCACAGTGGTGGATAGGATTATTAGTATCACAGAAGTCCTCCTTGCTAAATCATTAGTAGCTTTATAAGAGATATAAACTCTAGAAACACTATTCTGTTCTATTCCCTGCCTTTTACCACGCCATCTGCCCTCAAAACTGAATGTCTCTTTCATTGTAACTCACTATGGCTAGAAGAAAGCACTTAACGTTCTGTAATTCTTTTCTTATATATATCTCTTACACCTGGTTTTAAGCATCTTGACAGGAGGCACTGTGTTTATTACTTTGAACAGTGAATTTTCATATAAGGGAGGTCACATGGTAAGCACTGAGTCAGTGCTTCTGGAATAACTAAATATACGAATAAATGAATGAATGAACAGAATAACCATTTAATCAATCAAGTATGTATGGTTCATTTATTTCTAGGACTCAGAAGGCTAGAAACACCCCCAATGACTTTTTTTTTTAATTTCATTTATTTATTTGAGTGAGAGAGAATGAGAGATAGCACGAGAGGGAAGAGGGTCAGAGGGAGAAGCAGACTCCCCGCTGAGCAGGGAGCCCGATGCGGGACTCGATCCCGGGACTCCAGGATCATGACCTGAGCTGAAGGCAGTCGCTTAACCAACTGAGCCACCCAGGTGCCCCCCGCCAATGACTTCTTGTTAGCCAGGTGCAGCTCCATCACTCAAAAGGCATCCTTCATTAGTAGAAAAGCAACATTGGTAGTGGCTTAGTATTTCAGTACAGGATTGGCCCACGGCAGAACATTATAGAGTTTAAAGACTATATCTGAATAGTCTAGAGGTTCATTTTTCCATTCTTTCAACTATGCCCGTATTCCAGATCAGATAAGATGTGTGCTGCTTATAAACATGAGCATTTAAAATAAGATTCCAACAGCAAATGCAAAAATTGTGACATTTTATTACCTTGGAATTGGTAACACAAATCGATCTATTCTCTAAAACGACAATGTTGGGGGGGAAAGGCCTTCTAAAGGGTACCCAAAAGGATCTTTCTTAAAAGAATAAAAAAGAAAACTAAAAAAACAAGAATATACAAAAGCAATACTTTTCAATTTCAAAGGAAGAGAAAAAAATTCACAAAACAAATTAATGTCTAAACATTAAAGTTAAGTTGGGACTTCATTTCAGAAGGAATGCCAACATAATCTCTGAATTATTCATATTCTATTTTTTCTGGACATACCACTTGCATTAAATGTCTTTATTCTAAATAGGAAGATCTGATTTAATCCACTCAACTTTAGAGCATTCATGAACTAATTAATAATGTTTGATTTTCCATGTCTTGGGTTTCTTCTGCTCCATTTAGATGTCTCAGTTTAGACACCGTGAACACATTATAACTTCACTCCGCATTATATTGGCCATAATTAATTTTACAATATTATATTTGGGCCTTCTGGTAGCATTTTTATTTTTCTTAGGCTTTGATGGGACCATATGGTGAAACCATGCACTAAAATGGGAAGGCTTTGGATAACTAGAGATTACACCCACTCATACATTCCTGGTCTCCATCAGAAACTTACAGAAACAAAAATTTGGTATTTTTCAATAAAATTATTGGATGACTACTCCTGAAAACATATTGAAAATTGAAAAGAAGGCAAAGCCTTTTAAGAGTATGAATTCAGTACACTACATTTACAGAAAACCCTTCAGGTTATTTATGAAGTATCATAGATGATCCTCATAATTATAATAATAAACATAATATATGGAACAGAAAGCTTCTCAATGGTTTTAATGAATTATCACTAAAAATGTGTGAAGATAAGCCACAGGGTATTTCACCTTTATTTGATCTACATTTCTTCTTTAATCTCTAAGTAGAAAAGCTGTTTTTTATATACTAGAATGCTTATTTTTCATATAATTTATAGCAAAGTGTTTTAGTTGAATAAAGTATGAACAACTATTATTTTTGTTGGAGTTTGAACAGATAACCCATTACTTTCATATATTCTCTATACTTAGAATTACAAATTCTAGGGTGCCGGTGCTGGCATCTAAAACATCACATGGATGAATTTCCATCCCAATAGGAAACATACACTGCCTACATTCTCTAGTTTATCCTTTGCCATAATCTCTATTTTTTTACTTTCTCTATTCTTTATTTTCCCTCTCACACTCCAAAGTTACTTGCATTTGTCAATCTTGCTCTAGATCCTGAAGATTTTACTTTTCCTATTCTTTGAAAGAAAGCACATAATTCTGAAGCTGAGAGAAACTTTACAGATCTTGCAATCCACATAATTTAAAGTCACTGGCCAAACAAATTGAATACGATCAATAATGCTTATTAAAAAAAAAAAAAACACTTAGGGGCGCCTGGGTGGCTCAGCTGGTTAAGCAACTGCCTTCGGCTCAGGTCATGATCCCGGGGTCCTGGGACTGATTTCCACATCGGGCTCGCCCTGCTCTGTGGGGAGCCTGCTTCTCCCTCTGCCTCTGCCTCCCACTGCCCCTGCTTGTGCTCACTCACTCTCTCTCTCTGTCAAATAAATAAATAAAATCTTAAAAAAAATTCTATATATAGAATTATATAATACAGTTCTCACCATTTACTGTAAAATCTCATTCTATTTGTATTCTATAATTTTTTTAAAAATTGGAGAAAGTATAAATAAACCAAAGTTGAAACACAAAAGTTCATACCCACTGAACATTTGATTGGAGTGTGATTTTACATAGCCTACATGTATCCTTATTAATTTGTACTCATTTTAAATAGTATCCCACTTAAAGAAGAAAAGACTACTTTAGCATTAACAATCATTAATTTAAATATCAACTTTAGGATTTCTTCCATTTATAAATGTACTGAATAATAAATTGCAATATGACATCATAAAATACTATCATATTCTAAGTAAAAAAAAGATAATAAATAACTAGCACTTTTTGAATGCTTTTTACATGCTAGGCATGATTGTTAATTTTACATATATTAATAATTGAAACCCTCACTGCAACCCTAGGAATAAGTTACCGAAATAATGGCAATTACATAGATTCAGAAACTGAGAAATAAATACTTAAAGTCACTCACCTAAGTTAACGTATGTAGTGACTCTAGAGTCCAGTTCTTATTCACTGTGCTACACTGTCAAAAGTTAAACACTGATAACATTTTGAGTAAATCATTGATAAGTTCCAAGTGGTTATTACAGAACAGAAATGTTAATGACAACTGTTCTGCAATAACTATTTTTAAATTTATATAAAGCAAATACATCATGCAACAGCTTAAAACATAAAATATTCTACACATATTAATTTTTAAGATTTTATTTATTTGAAAGAGAGAGAATGAGAGAGAGAGAGCACATGAGAGGGGGGAGGGTCAGAGGGAGAAGCAGACTCCCCGCTGAGCAGGGAGCCTGATGCGGGACTCGATCCCGGGACCCCAGAATCATGACCCGAACCGAAGGCAGTCGCCCAACCAACTGAGCCACTCAGGCACCCCAAAACATAAAATATTCTAGAAATCCATGTAAACGATAATGGTGCATTGTAAAAGAATATATGTGTGCATATATATGTGTATTATATATCCATATGTTATTATTTATATTATTATAAAGTATATACTCTACACATTATCATACAGTTGTGTTATTTACCCTATTAAATATACTCACGTATATAATTATATTTATATATGTATTTTGTATATGTACATATTAATTTATTGTCTGATATTCTGAGTTTTCTTTTTGCTGAATATAGAAGTTTTATTTTATTTTTTACTTATTTTTAAGTTTTACTTTTTTTAAAATCATCTCTATGTCCAAAGTGGGGCTTGAATTCACAACCCCAAGACCAAGAGTCACACCTCTACTGACTGAGACAGCCAGGTACCCCTGAATGTAAAATTTTAAAAGGGCGTTTAGATATACATAATTTTGAAGCATGATACCCAAACAATGGTGAGCACTCAGGAGAGAAGGCAGAAGTTTCAAGAATACAAAGAAGCCATGAACAAAATAAATAAATACATAATTTCTTTCCTGAAACTTATTAAAAAAGAAGAAAAAAAAAACAAAACAGTACACGAAAGGCACTGTGAAACAAGAACAATGCCAAAATTAAGAAGAGTTCTAGCAGCTGTTGAGATACTGTTTTCTTTTCCTCCACATCGATTCAGTAAGATGTGCGATCCCAGCAATCGTAGAGTCCAAGCTCACCAGGGAAAGAAGCTAGCAAAATATTTCCCTCTCAGTGCCTTCCAGTGTGGAACACAAACATGAGAGACTCTGATATTCTTTTCCTTTGTTATTTTCTGCCCTTCTTGGTGTGCAGAAATAAATCACAGAATTTGGGTCCTAAAAGGGAGGTCAGACAGAGGCACAGACATGCATGTACATGTGGGTGTACACATTCACACAGCCATGTATGTATGTATGTATATGTATATACAGAGAGAGAGAGAATCCCTTGAGAGATCCAGAGATTCAGTCTTACATTCTCTTATTATTGGCTCCTTGCAGTTTGATCGTCCTATGTTTATGTTCGATACTGACTAGATCTTGTTGAAATAAAATTAATTAATGGAGAAACCCCCAAAGATGATCACCTGACCCAAAAGTTATAATAATCAACTTACCTCATATTCTGCTTGTTTTTTATGTGAACTAATTTTTTTTAAAATGCATGACATAATATCATAATGCATATGATTTCCTGAAACCTCATTAAAAGTCCAATATGTTTATTTTTTTAAAGATCCCGGTTTTCATTTTCAGTGTCAATAAAAGTGAGTATGTTGAACACAGTTTTTAAGGTTCCCTACAGTTCTGAAGTAGTAATATAAAATTTATTATTCATCCACTTTTCCTTAGACTCCCTGAGCCCATAGGTATATACTTATTTTTATGAATACATTAAGAGTAATACAGCAAAAAATTCTTTACATTTAAGTTAAGGAATTGTTCCCTTCTGGCATGTATAAATAGATGTATTTTTAAGAAACATTAAGTATAACTATAATCCTTTAAAGTGATCTTTTTCCTAATCTTTACAAAGCAGTATATAGCAACTAAGTTATTAGACGAGTGTTCATGGCTACCATACAGTTATTTTTCTCTGTTTCACTTCCCACCTGGTATATTAGTATAATACAAGTAATTCTGAAAGCAAATATTGAGCAGTAAGACCATAAATGCACTGTATTATCTTGAGCTATAAATATTTTTTCATCATTATTAAACATGGAAAATCTTATAATAAACAAAGAGAGGCTAACAACATTCTCCAATAGACCACACTCACTACTTATAGCAGAAACATAAAATTGTGAGTATAAACATACCTGCTAAACTTCCCGGTTACAGAAATGTAAATTACCCATTATCACAATGCGTAAAACTATAGCTTGTCTACTTTCCACTAATAACTGGAATTGAATGTTTGAGAGTTAAATAAAAGAGAAAATATTTGTAAAAAACTATTTTTAACTAAGACTTTTTCCTCTCATCTGTGACAACTTTTCTGTTATAAAAGGTTGCTACACTTGTTTTGTTGTAGCCTTTACTGTGAAAACACAGTAATCTTAAATGCGTGTAAAACAAAACATGAATATAAATTTCACACTGTCTGTAAAACGAAATCAAATGGTATTTTTGGTCAACTTTACCTAAGTTTGTAAGTATTCGTAATAGCATTCTGTATCTTTGTTAATAGTCTTTATTTTCAGCTTCAATAAAGCTGTATAAGCCATGTTAATGTAGTGAAATGGTATCAGTGGATATTTGAAAACATCTTACAATTTAAAATATATTTTCTAATTCATTATGACATGCTATCCTTACCAAAAGTGTATTAACATCCTTAATTTATTTTGTAGCAAGTAACCTGAAGCACAGACACCATAGACAACTTGCCTAAAGGGCTCATCCAGGCAAAAGTAGATATATGTTTAAAAAAAAAAAAAAAAAGGTGAAATGCCTTTTCTAGTTCTTAATAGGTACGTTTCTACAATATAAAAAATTGGTAATTTAGAGCTCTGAAATTACAATGAAGTAGTTCAGAAAATAAAACAAACAAACAAACAAAAGACATTGAGTTCTGTTAGATTCCTTTTCACCAAAGTTTTGAAAAATCTCAAGGAAAGGTGAAAATGTCTTGTTTGTGTATGTTTGTGTTTGGTGCAGTGGTCAGGTAGTAGGGGATAGGGCTGCAGAAAGGAAGTTGTATTCAGGGTTTTCTGTCAGTCCAGAGAGAAAAAAATAAAACCTGAGAATGGACAGTGAAGAAAAACAACAATTATAGGAGAAAAGGTTCATTTTCTTTCAGCTTTTTCATTCCTTTTTTTTTTTTTTTAATTTTCCCTGCTCCATTCAATGATTTTTTTTTCTTATTTCTTTCTAGCCCTCATGCATTTTTCTAATGTGGCATCTCCCTTCTTGGCCTATTTCTTCTTTTTTAAATTTATTTTTCCTTATTTATCGTTCCCCTTGTTCTTTATAGGCACATTTCCTGGCACTAAGCTAAAACTAGATGGAAAATTATAACCACCTGGTATTCTTAAATTTTAAGTCTTGCTTATTGCAGTAGTTTACCCACTTCATTCTATTAAAACAATAAAAATCTAGATAATATAAGTAAAACCAGATTGTATTTTATTTGTAAAAATAATCAGCTCCTATACAGAAACATGTTCTTGCAAATCCTGGAAGGAGGTATAAGCAAAAAATAAACAACTTAATCTATCCACACTAGTCACAAAAATTAGATTTTCCAATGGCTTTGTGTAGACCAGAAACTTCTTACTGCAGAACCTATTAGGATATGGTTAATATTATTGGGTTGATTGGAATGTTATTATAGGGTAAATCATATCTTCTGAAGCAGAACTACAATAAATGGGAAAATCCTCATTTAATGGTAAGTCTAAGTTGTTTTCAGTTGTCTCTTGGGAATAATAACACAAATCGAGTTATTAAGAAGAATAATCTCAGAACTCATTCCATTTGTTGATTGCTTACATTACACCAAGCACTCTACATTATCCTGTTCATGAGAATCCTATGAGGTAGATATTACAGGTAAATGGATTTTTTAGATAAAGAGTTTTCACAACATGGACAGTTACATGGATTATGAGAGCTAGAGGACAGATTCATACCTATGTCTGATTAATTCAGAATTTATCATTATTTACTTGTAAATAGAAGACTGTCAAATTTTAAAATTCTATAAAGCAGCATGAGTTTATTTTATCATATGCTTTTCTTTACTTAAACACTCATCAAATAATCAAAATTTTGCCATGCCCTTCCATTTGCAGTATTTTAAAATCTAAAGCCATTTAACCATTTCTTTCATATAATTTTGATGAATTCTATGTATTTATTTATAAAGATTTATTTATTTATTTATTTATTTATTTATTTATTTATTTGAGAGAGAGAGAGAGAGGGAGCATGAGTGGGAGAGGAAGAGGGAGAGAGAATCTCAAGCAGACTCCACCCTGAGCATAGAGCCAATGCGGGCCTCTATCCCACCATCCTGAGATCAGGACCTGAGCCTAACCAAGAGTCAGAAGCTTAACCCACTGGGCCACCCAGGTGCCCCCTGATGGTTTATTTTTAGAAGAAATAATGTAACTCTATTTTGTTTTTGTTTTTAAGATTTTTATTTATTTGTCAGAGAGAGAGAGAGAAGAGAGAGCACAAGCAGGGGAAGCAGAAGAGGGAGAAACAGGCTCCCCGCTGAGCAAGGAGCCCGATGTGGGACTCAATCCCAGGACCCTGAGCTGCCCAGGCATCCGAGTGTAACTCTATTTTATGACTCTAACTAACAAAAATTTTAACTTCAAATTCGTATTTATTTTCAAAAGTGCTGAATTGAGTCTATATAATTGGATTTTAATAGTGCATAGTGAATAGACATTTTAAAAACTTCCTTTGTAAAAAAAAAAAAAAACTATTTCTATTTTATAGTTGCCATAATTATAACATTTAAGTACCCTGATAAAACAAAACAAACTATTTTATTCAGGTCTGACGTGCTGACCAACCATAATTTGTTTCCTAGGTTTAACTTATGTAGCCTTATTAATTATGGTAAAGAAGGTGATATTAATTAGGAATCCACTTCATATGGCTGTCTTCAGATAGTAAACTAATAACTAGTGAGCTTGTGTTTCTGGTGTAATAGCATAAGGGTGCTATAGGGGTGAAGAGTAGGCACTGCTTTTGATGGCAAGGGGATGAAGCATGAGAAAATTGGATATCTCTATGGGCAGAGACTGCTGTGGTATGCAACCTGCTTATTTGGTTGGTTGCACTGGGACGTGACTCAATTGTTTGCTTATCCCTTTCATGAAAAGTATTGAATATGGCAGTATAGAAGTGGTCAAAAACATGATCCAAGAGTAACAACATCCCATCCATTAACTGTCACATTCATACTGAGGATAAATGTCTCCATGGTGAGAGCATTTCTTAAGTATTAACTAAATTCAATAAATAATTTAAAGAACCTTTTAAGAGCTAATATTCATAGTTTTCAATCTAAATAGCACATGGGTGTGAATTTGAGTGGATTGGAATAATAGATTTATGCCTATTTAATAGAGATCTGGCTAATGTAGTTAATGGAAGCAAACAAACAAAAAAAAAGGAATGGGACATGGGAAGAACAATAACTTTACTGAGAGCCTCTTCTATGCCAGGCATTATGCTAGGTATTGTACATGGATCTTATTTAATTCCTACCACAGTTTAAGTTTTGAATCATTTCCACTCCTGGCCTGCTACATAATCTGTGGGCTCCAGGGCAAAAGGAGAATGTAGCGCCCCAGCTGGGGTAGGGAAATCAATGTCTCCTTCCCATTGGCTTACCCCCACAATGCATGGAAGATTGATGACTCCAAAGGGGTTGCAAGATTGCAATCTTTGTACTGGAGTGCACTCAGTACCTGAATGAAGGTGGCTGAGAGGACCTTGCTAAATTGCTTGCTAAATGAGCAGTATTGCTGCCAGCCTAGGGTGTGATGTCCACAGCCTCACTCTGCTTTGAAACACCATGCAAAACATGCTTAACCCCTCCCTGCCCTTTGCCCATCCTAGACCCTCGATGAGAAAAGAGAGCAGTAGTGGAACACGGACCTCTTCCAGTTGCCACCCCAGGTGAAGGAAGGCAGCAGTCATATATCTGGGGCGACAGAAGGGGAAGTTGAGTAAAAGGAGGCAGATGAGGAGATATTCCAGATCCCAGGAATACAGAGAGGCTGCAGGAAATGGAACAGGGCATCAGTAGGCTCCAAGAACCTACAGCATGCTTCATTTTCCCCTAAGACTTCACTCAGTAAACACAAATTCAAAAATTTGTTGTAAAATTATTATGAAGACTACAACTATAGAGTATTAAATTGCAAATGCTGATCAGTGGGTCCTGTGCGCCTACACTATTCACATGGCCAGAGTCAGCCCTATTCCCATTATACAGATAAAAATGTCCCAGGTCACATTCATCAACATGAGATAAAATGTGTGTGTGCGCATAAGAGCAGGGGTGGGATTGGTAGCGAAACATGAGAATATTTTCAAACTATAATTACAAAACAGTGACTACTATAGGAATGTGAACACACTAACAGAAGCATTTCTTCTTACATAATTCTTCAGTAATTTACATTTCACAAGGACTAAAAACTAAGTTTGATATTTTGTGGATACATGAGATCAGTACCAACTGGTTTCAAGGAATGACTGTGATATCAGAAAAAGAAAAAGATAATTTTTTTTAAAGATTTTATTTATTTATTTGAGAGAGAGAATGAGATAGAGAGAGAGCATGAGACGGGGGAGGGTCAGAGGGAGAAGCAGACTCCCTGCTGAGCAGGGAGCCCGATGCGGGACTCGATCCCGGGACCCCAGGATCATGACCTGAGCCGAAGGCAGTCGCTTAACCAACTGAGCCACCCAGGCACCCGAAAAAGATAATTTTTAATTGTACGGCACGAGCTTTAATATTCTTTAATTAATATACTGGTGTACATTTTGGGTTTCCCCAGGGCTGGTAACCCATTCTATACCTGAACAGTGCCTTTCAATTCCCCTGTTATGCTCTTGATACTGTGTCTTTTATTTATAGACTAAGGCAATACTCAAAGACTTGGTAGACAGTACTTATGAGATGAGTGTAGTTTACTGTGTTCAGTTACAGACACAAGCCCTTGGCTGCCTTCACTGTCTGCCTAAGTGGTAAAGTGTTCAATGTTACCCATGTTAACCATGCTGGACTTTGAAATGGTTACATGGAGATCTATGTGTGTCATGGTTTGAATTGTGTCCTCTAAAATTCTTATGTTAGAGTCCTAACTCCCAGTAACTTAGAATGTAGTCTTACTGTAAATAGAGTTGTTGCAGATGTAATTAGCTGAGGTCATGTAGAAGTTGATGGAGGCTCCACTCCAGTATGACTGGTGTCTTAAGAAACTTGGACACAGGCACGCACACTGAGAGGGACCACTATGTAAAGACAAAGGGAGAGCTCAGGGTGAGACATCAAAAGCCAAGCGATATCAAAGATTCCAGAAAGCCACCAGAGCTAGGAGGGAGAAACAGAAAAGATTATCCCTCCCAACCCTCAGGAGGAAGCAACTCCACCACCGATTTTGGATTTCCAGCCTCCAGAACTATGGGACAATAAGTCTCTGTTATGAAAGATACTCAGTTTCTATCTTAAATAGTAAGACAGTGCTTTGTTATGGCAGCCTTAGCAGCCTAATATGATGTGCAAACTTGAGAACTCCTTCCTGACAATAACATGATTCTACTCATATAAAGCTTCATGAAGCATTGGGATCTGAGAGATGTATTTGTAGTTCTCTGGGCCTTGAGCTTTAAACCTCTTTTCCATCTTACTAATATGTCCTAAAAATTGAGTGAAGCCCAATTATTTTCAGTTTTGAAATATGATTTTTTTTTGTTGTTCTTTAAAGGTTCATCCTAGTTGTTGTTGTTTTTAAATTTGTTGTTTTGTTTGGTTTTAAAATTAAACAAGGGTATATAAAACCATTTGCAATATGTGTACCAAAATGTTGACAGAAGCTTGCAGTTTGCTATCATTGTTACTTATTTGGGTCAGTTGTAGATGGGCACTGTTTAGCCCAGAATGGCTCTAGTATTTAAAGTTTATTTTATATATTTATGCTAGTAATTCTAGGTTGTCGTACATCTTGAGAGGTAATCAGAGATCTAATCTGCTTGAAGTTCTTTTGGTTTTTTAGGATGATTATGAGGTTTTGGGGGTTGCTGGTCACTTGCCTTCAAAATGCCCATGAAAGACAGAACACTGCCTGAGATAGCAAAGCTTTACAAGCTAAATCTGGCATGTTTCAGGCCATGATGCAGGTAAATTATAAAACAGAAGTAACAGTTGATTCTAAACTGGATTTTGGATTTCCTAAAACAAGTGTGATTTAGAAATGAATGGTTTCATCCAAGGTGAAAAAGGAAAAGAAAAATTAAGGTTGAGATAAGAAAGGATACACAAGAAAAAGAAAAAGAAGACTGGTAGTAAGCATAATAGGGAGAGCCTGTGAGGAGAGAAACACTCAGAAAAAAAAGAAAAAAAAATGGGAGGGTTCATTGGAAGGGGTAACTAGAGGTTGAATAAGGAAGAAAAAGAAACAAAAATTCAATTACCTAAAAAAAAAAAAATCTAAGCAGAGTATCAAATGGCTTCCTGTTATCACACTGGTTGTAAATGTCAGGCAATTATTATATACTCTCTGCTAAACTAGGTAATGAGTTCTTGGAGAGTAGAACTGGAGTGTCTATGTGAAGGCATGTGTGTATGTTTATATGTGTGTGAAGGGCTGCACACACAGGTGTGTATATTTATGCATGCATGTGTGTGTCTACATGTTTCCTTCTTTGTATCCTCAGCATTTAAGCAAATCACCTGACAAACAGTAAGTGCTTAATAAATGCTTGTTTAATGAGTTACTTTTGGTTAGCCATTAATACTCAATTTGTTCTGATTTGCAAATCATTCGAAGAAATGTTCTTAATGAGATAACTGGAGGATCCACTAATCCAGAAATAATACTCTGCTCTAGAGCATTAGTAGAAAGAGAATATGACAGTGGGGGCTGGATGAAACCAAATATCTTTCTAGAAGTGTCCCACTTCCTTTTTAGTTTCTTAGAAACAGAGCTCCTGGGACACCAAAGAAAAGTCTAGTAGTACAACAAAACATCACTTTTACTAATAGGTTTTTCTCATATTCAGGCCCTGAAGCTTTGCAAAGTATGCTTCCAGCAGATGGCGGCGTTTTGCATACATAATAAAGATGTTCACATCTCCTGAGTTTTGTAATTACCTTAAGAATTAGAAGGAAAATAGAAAAAAAAAAAAAAGAGGAGTAAATTCCTTCTGCTTCCTCTCCTTTTTAGTTCTTATCATAATCTGTATCCCATTTCAATTTTCATTATTCTCAGAAAAGCACAACAGGCTGATAGGTAATGAGTAGTCTGTATTGGGGAGACAGTTTAATTGCTCTGCTAAAGAAGAAAACACACAAAACAGAGCCAACCTTTTCCATTTGAACTTACAGCTCAAATGTCAACTATGCCATATATTTTATGTGATTTGAAAGAGCATAAATGGAAACAAAGATTTTAAACATTCCATTCTGCTTCACTACTATTTTATCCATTAAGAAAAAAAATTTCCTCAGTGGCATTTAACAAACTTAAAACATAACAATCCTTAGGAATATTTCAAGGTCTCAACAGACTACTCTAGTGTATGTGAAGCTGGTTGGCTGTTTTTAGTTGAATCCATTGAAGATGTTATGTATTAAATTGCTGGACGCCTTTCAGAATTCTGGCTTACAAAGCACATGGAAAATGGAGTGCCTACTGTCGGTGCATTCATTTGCATACCAATGCAGAGAATTGTCAGTTTCATAGAAATGATAGTAATTGAGGTCTAAGAACGAAAGTGAGTGCATGTACACAGGGGTCAGGAGAATTTTCTCTGCTCACATGCCAATATTTCAGATGATTTTCCCTGTAGGATAAGCTGGGTCCTCCACTGTTTTGTGTCCTCTGAGGCAGTATTATGAATGTCTGAATAGGGCTAAAGAGGCGGATGTTTTGAATTCTCACCCAACAATTTTTTTCAGAGACAATAATTAACTGCCAAAATTTCAAAGTCCAACAGCTTGAGATCTCTGTCTCTTTTCCTTTTGGTTTCATTCCTTTAAAAAAAAAAACAAATTAAATAAAATATGAACATTTTTGTTCAAGAAAGCCAAGTTATGAGCAATAGTTTATCAAGAAATGGACAGATTTCTTTCTCATTATATTTTACTTGCCAAAAAGATTTTTGCTACCCATAAAATCTACAGCTCAGTAGAGAGATATTATTAGTTCTGTCATGAATGTGAAAGAACACTGGGAAACCTTAAGATAATTTTTCAGATGATGTCATAGTCTGGGGATTAGAATGGTAGAAAACCTAATACATGGACTATTTTAAAATACTTGAACATTAAATAAGAGCATAATTTGAATCAATGTCTCATACAGAAAATGGGTGGCTCTAGAAAGAGGCCTCAGAAAAATAAAATATTTTACCTTAACTGAAATAATACCTATATGTATTCTTCTAATGTCCCTTTATTTTTAATAGCCATCCAGAATGTAAGCACCATGAAGGCAATGTTCTCTTCACTGCGTAACAGCAGTGTCTAGAATAGTGTGTTTAAAAAGAGTTGTTGAATAAAGGAATGGATTATTCACTAAAAACTCATTTGGAAAGACATTCAGTTTTGTGAACACATGGCATTAATGGACATCACAGAGACAGCTCCGCTATGTTCTTCTTTAGCTACAACCATTCTCCCGAGCCCCAGTTCCATTTTGTCAACTGCCTCTAGACATGCCAGCCCCTGTAACAAAGCCACATTAGCATGTCCCCAAATAAACTCATCATTTCTCCTTCTAGGAACATTGCCCTTCTATAGTTAATTTAAATATTCTTTCTTCATTATTTTTCAATACAGTGAATATTTGCTTTAACTTTTTTTAACAAAGATTTTATTTATTTATTTTGAGAGAGAGAGTAACATGAGCGGGGGGAGGGGCAGAGGCAGAGTGAGAGAGAAAATCTCAAGCAGACTCGCTCTGAGCATGGACCCTGACGTGGGGCTCAGCCTCACAACACTGAGATCATGACCTGAGCTGAAATCAAGAGTCAGATGCTCAACCAACTGAGCGACCCAGGTGCCCCTTCGCTTTAACTTTCGGAGGCTACCCAATAATTCTGTTATGCTGCCTCCCCGGCCCCTGCCGTGACCCCCTTCCTTCTCTTGTTCAGGGTCTAATTTCTTCTTCCTTAGACCAGAATTAAATACAATTTTTAATTAATCATCTGGCTTCAAACTTCTTTCTCTTCCAATCCATTCTATATAAGAAAAATTGATGTGTGTGTTTATACATTTAATTGTCTCACCTACTTTCCCTCTTAAAACTCTCCATAGTCTATAGGTTTCTACTGGATTCCTTATGTTTTGAGGCATATCTATACCTATTTTAGACACATCCTTTGGTTTCCAATGAGCCTCATTCTTTGATACTCCAGGAACATGGAGTGCTAGGCTTTCTTCCCTCCATTCCTTTGCTCATGTGCTTTCCTTTTCCTCAACATCCTTCTCTACTCTGTTATGCTTCTTAAAATGTAATAAACTGCTTAAGCTTAAAGGCCTTAATTCAAATGCCCTCTTCAACATAAAGCATCTCAGAAGGTCAGGATCAGAGGTTTCTCTTCCATTTGTCAAATAGTATATACATTTATATTTATATACTTCCCTTATTAAATGTATCACATATTGCCCCACATTATGGAGTTATGCATGTATATTTCACATCTGCTATTAAAGTGTAAGTTCTTGAAGATACAGATAATGCTATAGTATTCAACTTTACAGTCTCCTCCATGCAGACTTGCTCTTAGTAGGGACTTAATTATCAAACTACTAAATCAGTCTAACCATTTGTCTTACAAAGAATGAAACTCAGTATTTATGCCAGGCATTAAAATACTCAATTAAAATAGATCCATTTGTACATTGTCATCTTATACTTAGAAATTAATTATTAATACCAGTGAATGCAGAAGGTGTCTTGCTGCTTAAATTTTTTATATTACTAAAGGTAAACTTGATGGAAGTGAATTTAACACTTTCTCTCTGCCAAATAATAGACACTGGTTAATATCGCATGATTTTGTTAATACAATCATTATTAATGCAGCAAAAACAATGAAGATGGCAATGTGATTTCTTTGTCAGAATGAAAGTGTTCTAGAGCCTCAAAATTTAATTATTAGAGAATTATGAAATAACCACTGTAATACTTACATCCATTATACATTGTGATCAAGATAACATTAATATTTACTCTAAAACAGTAGTTCTCAAACATTAGTACAGAGGAGACCCATTTGTCTTGGGAGGTTGTTAACACAGAGATTACTTGGCCCCACCCCAAGGTGATAAGAGAGGTCGAAAGCGGGGTCCCCAAATTTGGATTTTTAGCAAATCACCAGTTGATGTTGATGCTGCAGGATTTCCCTTTGAGAAGAACTGATATAGAGTGAGCAAAAATGATGGTTCACATAATCAAAATTCTGGGTACATACATGTGTGTTAAGGTTGTTGAAGTGGACTGGACCTGTGAGTTGAAATTGGCATCTAATGGACAAACGTAACTGCAATGTCCCACCCAGGACCTTTTTATTGTGAGGTACATTCCAATTCCACCTGCACCAAATATTTGAAATCTAGAGGTCAGTGTGTAACAACAATAGTAAAACTGTTATAGCATAATCGTCTTTCGTATCTTGCTAATCACTGTATCCCAGTGTAGCTCTGATATACAGAAGGTTCTCAATATTTAAAAATACAAGAATAAAATTAAAAGTGGATATAATGCTGAATTATTTTATAATAATCATAACAGATAGAAACTGGATGGAAGGATGCATCATTATCTAAGGAAGAGGAACTGCCTTGAGGAAAGAGATTGCATACGAAGTTGAAGTTTTTTCATGCTAGGAATCTTCACTGAATCTCTGCCATGGGATATGTCTTGCTAGTAAAGTACCAAATGTTAGCTTCTAAATGTGTTGAGTAACTGGCTATGCATGTATTTGTTAGAGATAATACATGTTTCTACTGAGAAAAGGTATTAACTCTAAAATATATGAAGATCCCCTTTAATCTTAGAAACATCATCTTACACAACCATTTTTAAAAAGGACATGTAAAGAACACATGTAGGGAGCACATATTATGGGAATACTCGGATAGCATTTGCAGATCCTGAAATCAGCCAAAATCTAAGCTTTGATTTTTTTTCTTGACATATATATTTCTCCCACCTTCCAGATTATATCTAACATGTAATCTTATTTTTAGCTCATTGATCTGGAGAATTAAATCCTTACAAGGCAGGAATTGTTTATATTTATGCCTAAGATTAGAATATGGAGTTATCAAACTAGTTAAAAATTTAACAACAAAAAAATTAAACAAATAACGGTTAACATTTTACACATTCAAGAAATTTAAGTGAAGACAAGTAAATTGCTGGAAATGCACTACTGAATTGCAAACCTATAATTGTTGTTAAGTAATAGCTCTTCTGAATATTTTGATGAGTATTTTAAAATGTCCTTAACTTTGTTTAAATAAATAAATGGTCAAAATCTTCTATTTTACTTCTTGGATCAAGTTGCTGTTCATGGAGAATGAATACTAATTGTTTATCTCAGCAATAAGAAGAGTCAAACTGAAATAGATTTTAATTATCACAACAGATTTCTAAATACAGTTTGGGAGGTCAAGAAACTCACTACTGAAAGTCTGAAATTTTCATGATAAAGGATTTTTGATATGTTTTTCTAATTTATGAAAACAAGGTTATAATAGTTACAGTGAGATTAAAAATAACTTCAGACAACATGCATTATTATGCAAGTGAAAAATATATAGTTATAAATATGTATGTGTAGAAACATTTAGAATTGATCATTATTCAATGTTTAAAAATAGTATTTCATATTGAGACTATCAGTGATTTTAATTTTCTATCCCTTGCTTTTTCCCTCCTATATTCTCTAAAATTATTTAAAAAATGAACATGTATTACTTTATTAGTAAGAATCTTAAATATTACAAGTATTAATTTACTTAATTGGGGATTATTAGTGAAGGGTTTTACCTTAATGGATTGCATTTTTCTTCTAAAGAGCCTCTGAACTTCCATGACCTTAGTTTAACAGTGCAATATAAAAGACCATGTTAAACCCAGTGTGAAATAATTTAGGTGAGCCAAAATGTACTAGGGCTACTTATAAACAATTATCACGTGTTCCATTTCCTAACAAAAGTCCCTGTGTTGTACACCAGAAAGATTCAGTGCATTAAAGAGTACAGCTTGCTGCTCATGTCAAAGTGGGTAGAGCCAGGAACGTTATGGTACTCTATTTGACCATTAACCAACACATGTGGAAAGATCTAAAATTAGGAGATACTTGGTGATATCACTTCTAAGCCTATTTCTGGACTCCTGCAGGAAAACAAATGCAGGCACAAAAAAGAACTGCCAAATGAGTCAAACACCAGCTGGTCTGGTAGTCAACACTCATGAGCTGCGAGAGTTTCACAACATGTCTTACATGTGAGAAAAATCAATTGTCATTAAACCCTCTTATCCATAGGTGACTTCACTTTATAGATTACATAAAATCAAATGTATCCCAACAATATATTCATACTTAAGTAATTAATGAGCTAAACTGCTCTTGAAATTTTAATATAAAAATGCCCCATGGGAAGGCTACTTAAAAGATAAGTAGGTTAATCCTTATGTTGATCGGCTGACATATACTTTTGATATTATTCTCGTGCATTCCAGACTCTCAGGGTCTATATTTGTTCTCAACCATACTGGCTCCAATAACTAGCCTACCTGAAACGAGAAAAGGAGCGTTGTGGTTTAACATTGAGTTTCCACTAAATAATCATAATAGCTTCCTTGCCACTAATACTGCCCCAAAAGTCATTTTTTAAAATATTTTATTTAATCTATTTATTTATTTTAGAGAGAGGGCAAACATGAGCAGGAAGAGGGGCCGAGGGGAGAGGAGAGGGAGAGAATCTCTCAAGCTGACTCCATGCTGAGCAAGGAGCCAGACGCAGCCTAGGACCCTGATATCATGACCTTAGATGAAACCAAGAGTCCCAACTCAACTGACTGAGGCACCAGGTGCCTCTGAAAGTCATTTTTATAACAGGGCAAGGTTTCATTCCACTGCCCATTTTGTGCCCTAACCTCTGTCTATCTGGAAGATAGAGATACATCTGCACCCTACAGAAAAATCCCAGGAATTTAAGCCATTGACAAGGCCATTTGAGAGACTCAACTGGCTCAAGTTTGGTGCAGATTTAATGAAACAAATGGGCCTGACTTTATTCTAGTTCTTGGTCTATCTTTGGGGCTTGCTAAGTCATTCAGACCAAGGGAAGATTATGGCCTAATAAGAACGTTTAGAAGAGGTTCCTATATTCACAGTTAGGCTTAAATGTATGACTTCTGACAGGAACACTTGGAAAATAATCATTCACTCTTCTCCACCAATTCCATAGTATCCCAAGGGTTTGTTCAACAGATGGATGTAATTTGCATACTTGACTACCACAGTTTTCATAATTGCATTTTCCCAATCTCTATTATATTAGGTCTATTAGGTTTCCCTTTAGAACTTCACTTTGAAAAATATACACAACATATATTAGTGACTATATTTCCTACAAGGTAGACCTGCCTGCAAAATCTAGCACTTGGAAGCTCCAGGCATTCAAGATATATCGAAAATCTATTACCACACATTCAGCTCAACTATAACATCTCTTAAATTTATTTAATGCCTCTATTTCATAAGCCTTCAAGTTTTAGTTAAAAATACTTTAAAATATATTTTTTATTTTAGGATATGGCACAATTCAATAACTACGTACAATATTTTAATATTTAAATGTTAATTTTGTTTTGAATTTGTCATCAACTTCTAACAAATGCCTAGACCATTCAACTGTTAAAAACTTACAAAAAAGATCCAGAAGAGAGCCAATGGAACTCATAGTGCCATTTCTGAAGAGTTTATGAGAGCTCACTGTATTTAAAAAAGATCGATTTTAAAAATATGTTTTTAAGTATGCATTTATAACACTGTTGCCTATCAGTTATAGAGAAGGAGCCTAGTACTTTGGGCTATTTCTAAAACCTGGTGTCTGATTCTCAAATAGAAACAACTGGTTCTGGATGTAATGTTGTATGACTTCACATGAGACACAGTTGTTTTAATGTTAAGTATCAAAAGCAGGTACTTTTCTTTAAATTTATAAAAATTCATCAGGATACACAAAGAGGCTAATGCACTTAATAATCATGGGATTAATATGTAAATATAAAATAAAATCTAATCAAAAATAGTGTATAACAATATACAGCAAACTACGTTATATTTAGAAATATACTTAAAACTCAATTTGTTAATTATGAACTTTGAAGAAATGATCAAAATGGGATAATCCAGTAATGCAGGTTCAAATGTCCTTTTAATTTAAACCTTATTCCAGTGAATATCCACTGAAGCAGCGTCTCCTTCTAGAGAGAATTTTGACAACCTGGATGGCCATGTGTTTTGTCAGAATGATTTAGGGCAAATGGGCAATGAACAATGAGGATTGAAATTGCAAAATAATATCATTAAAGAAATAATCAAAAAATGAAATGTTCTCAGTAAGGAGAGCTAGGACAGTCCTGCACAACAAAGAAAGCTATCACATCCTATTTTTTGGAATGTCCATTATCAAGAGAAAGAAAATACATAGTTACCTGAGCCTAACCTTTAACACTCTTTGGAATTTAAACATAGAACGCTTTTGCACATTTTAAGTATACACTGAATTTCTAACAAAGTAATCTCTGCCTAAATTAAGGAAAGATTAAACATAGAAAAACTTTTTTTGAAAACCAAAATTTCTTTTCCTTGAGGCATAATCGTGTTACCTACACGGGAATACTACTCAGGATGTTTCAGTTACAATGTAATAGATCTGAATTTGTAGCTGGCCTATTAAAGATATTCTGTATATAGGTGCAAACATCTGATTATTTCATTAGGGTTTCATAGTAGTTTCCAAGTGTTAATAAAACAAAATAAATGTAATTGTTTCATTATCAATTACCCCCTCTTTATGTCTCCTTTACATTATCATTGCACCATTCTATTCATGTAGTTATGTTTCATTTCAGATAGTGAAAAGGGAATTACAAGATATATGTAAAAAAAAATGCATCAGGTATAATAAGATTGAGTACAGCTGTTATAGCAGAATAGTCATAATGGCTTGAACATTTTATTATGTATTAGCATTGCTGAGAGTTTAGTGGTGTGAGTCCATAGGAAATAGGATGACTTTTGAGTCCTGAGAATACAGAAGGCAACAGTTAAAACATTACACAAATAAGACCTTCAGGGCAGGACTGTGAGAACAAATGTATAAAGTCCAGAAAAGGACACTATAAGCTGGTACTGAAGAGTGCATTATAAAATATTACCTATGGTGTTAAACAGGTAAGAAATAAACTTCTTTAGGGGTGCCTGGGTGGCTCAGTCGGTTAGGCGTCTGCCTTCGGCTCAGGTCATGATCTTGGGGTCCTGGGATTGAGTCCCACATCAGGCTCCCTGCTCAGCGTGAAGTCTGCTTCTCCCTCTCCATCTGCCTCTCCCCCCACTCGTGTGCATACACAGGCTCATGTGTGTGCTCTCTCTCTCTCAAAAATAAAATCTTAAAAAAAAAAAAAAAGGAAAGAAACTTCTTTACATCACAAGAAAGGTAAACTATGGACCTCCATTCTTTTTTTTTTTTTTTTTTTTTTTTTTTTGAGAGAGAGACAGGGAGTAAGAGAAGGGTAGAGGGAGAAGGAGAAGCAGATTCCCCACCAAGTACAGAGCCCAGGGTGGGGCTCGATCCCAGGACTCCAAGATCATGACAAGCCAAAGGCAGATGCCCCACCAACTGAGCCACCCAGGCACCCCTGGATCTCCATTCTTAATGAGCATAGATGTAAAATTGGTAAGACAATTTTAGGAATTCTATAGCAATCTGTAAATCAAATAAAAAAGATAATACAACATGTCCTAGTGGGTTTGTGTTAAGAATTTAAAGTAGGTCTAGCATGCAAAAATCTACTAATATAATCCACCATGTAGTAGACAAAAAAGAAAAAAAATATATATATGATTGTCTCAAAAGATGCATTAAAATTATATTTAACTGAAATCCCAAAGCCATTCATGATAAATACTCTCAGCACAATATAAATCGAGAGAAATTTCCTCAACATCATTAAAAAAAAAGTCTATGATAAACTTCAGTTAATAGTATTGCTTAATGAGGAAAGACTAAATGCTCACACTGTAAGATCAGGAACAAGGAAAGGATGTCTGCTCTCACTACTTCTATTTAATACTATATTGGTGTTCCCAGCCAAAGTAATAAGGCAAGAGAAAATAAAAGGTGCACAGATGGAAAAGGAAGATATAAAACCAACTTCGTGTGCAGATAATATTATCATTTGTCACCTAAAGAATTTGCAAGAACGTTAGATATAATAAGGAGTTTAGAAAGATTTCAGAATATAAGAACAATATACAAAAATTAATTTTATTTCTATATATTAGCAATGAACAATGAGGATTGAAATTGCAAAATATCATTAAAGAAATCATCAAAAAATGAAATGCTCAGAGATAACTTTAATAAAAGATGTACAAACTGTAGTGTACCATACAATGGACGGCTTTTCAACAATAAAAAGTAACAGACTATTTATACACACAACAGAAGTAAACCTCAAAATAATAATGATAAGCAGAAGATATAAAAAAATATAGTACATACTGCATGATCTTATTCATACAAAATTCTAGAAAATGCAACTACATTATGGTGAAAAAGGCAGATCAGTGTTTGCCTGGGGAGTATGGTTTGGGAGGAAGGGAGATTATAAAGGCATACAACAAAACTTTTGGGAGTGATGTATACATTCATTATCAGGGTTCATAGATAAATATGTATGCTAACATTTATACGACTGTATGCTTTAAGTAGGGGCATTTTTTTGCATGTCAAGTACACTACAATAAAATTGTGAAACTGATTACCTATGAAGGTAAATTGACAAGAAGTCAGATATTTATCATAACTAATGGTGAATGAAACCATGGCTATATTTCTCATTGGCAAATTGACCCACCTTGTTAGAAGTGTATTTAAACAGCAAGGCTGTTTTCATGTCTCCACTTAAGTATAAGGCTAAAGAAGTCAATGTAAGGGAAAAGAGACTCTGAATTTAGGCTATGATCTGTGAAGGAGAAAATCTGAAAGTACGAGACAGAATAAAAGGAATATGATCAATTAGAATAAATATTGTTCTACCATTAGCTTTGAAATTGCATTTTTTTTTTTTCAAAATCCTATGTCTGGCTTGAACAGAAATTGTGGTGAAATTAGCACAAGGAAGAGACTCATTTTTGGTCCTTTAACCTCTTTTCAATAACAGAAGTGCTGTTTTTCATTTGTTTGATTTCTTTAAACTTCTATATAAAATTTCATCTCAGCAAATAATTGTAGGCTAAAATATTGAAGCTATTTGACTATACTAGGCCTAACAAGACATGAGAGTAGAGCAGTACCAAGACTCGTTTTAGATAGGTTTGTGTATAATCAATCAGCTCTCACAGCAGATTAGTATACTGTGATTTAAAGGGATCAATCATTAGATCAGTATTCATTTATTCAAGCAACATCATATATTTATATGAGTCCCTACTATGTGCCAGGCACTCTGCTAGATCAAGGGAGATAGTATATATACTACAGTATATAAAATAGCTTTACTTCAGTGTTGGAGACAGGAATTGAATCCAAATTTATCTCTGTGTTGTGGATTATAACATACTTCCTCTGTAGTATCATAAACAACCAAAGGAGTTAAGCATTAATCATCTATTTTCTGGGTAGGAGATTCATGTTTAGACAGGTTAAATAAACTTCCAAGGTGTATATATCTAGTAATTTGCATAATTGTGTTTCAACCTTAGGTTATTCTTTTAACCACTTTTGTGGCCATACAATTGTTAGAAGATTTGAGAGGCAAGAACAGAGAGAAAGATGCTCAGGAGACCAACAGAAATTTTAAAAAAATAGGGAGTATCCATTTCCTTTTTTTTTTTTTCTTAAGATTTTATTTATTTGTGAGAGAGAGAATGAGAGACAGAGAGCATGAGAGGCAGGAGGGTCAGAAGGAGAAGCAGACTCCCTGCTGAGCAGGGAGCCCGATGTGGGACTCGATCCCGGGACTCCAGGATCATGACCTGAGTCGAAGGCAGTCGCTTAACCAACTGAGCCACCCAGGCGCCCCATTTCCTTTTTTTTTTTTAGTTTTTGATACAGTGTCCCATGATTCATTGTTTGCATATAACACCCAGTGCTCCATTCAATACATTTGTATTTATTACTGTTACTAATACTATGCATATATTCATTGATGGAGAAAAGATGTGTGTGTATGTATGTATATGCATATACATATACACACACACATATGTGTGTGTGTGTGTATATATATATATATATATATATATATATATATATATATATATATATATATATATCATGGGATTTCTGAAAGAAACTGTGGTAGCAGTGAAGGGTAGATCTTACAGGAAAGAAAACAGAGAGTGTTGGTTAGAAACCAGTTAAGTAAAGCTACTGCAGTTGTACAAGTGGGAGGATATCGATGAGAACTTGTATTGAAGCATTAAACACAACTCATATTGAAGCAGTAAATACAGGTCTGTGATATTATGGAATATCAGATCTCACTAGTAAAATATATCTTATCATCAAACCTCCACAGCCGAGAGGAATTTTTGTCATACACAAACTAAACAAGTAATAAACAAAAAACCAACACTTAACATGAGAAGAAAATTAAACCTGTCTCAAAAACACTAGTCTTTTCAGCTGTGGCCAAATTCTTATTCAAGGCAGAATATAAATGTGAAAACCATTCAGGTTTCATAATCAAAAGGAAACTATTATCCTCAAACCAGTGACCTCAAGAAGAAATAAGCATGACATTAAAGAAGATGTTCTTTGAATAACTCCCTCCCCAAGAGTGAATACCCTTGGATTTTGAAAGGTATCAGGCAAAACCATTTATAAAGTATAAAGGGACAGTGGAGACTAAATTGCCTCAGGCTGTGAAACTGGAAGCCCTAGTTGAGAGGCAGAAATTTGTATCAACTTTTAAACTTTCCATTTTTGAAGCATAACCATTTCTCTCTCCCCCCACACCCCATCTCTTCTCTTCTCCAGCACAGCCGTGGTGCCATTTTGCATATTCTGCCTATTTTCTGCTAGAGAAATGTTATGTTATGGCAAGTCTCTTGATCACATCCAGAGAGAAGTAGCAAGGTTATAAAATTTATCGCCATCAGCTCACTTAATTAGAGGTAAAGGTACTGTTTCCACAACCACCAGAGAGAAAAATGTGCATTGATCCTATCTATGCCCTAGAACTAGATATTCTTTTAGATCAGGTAAATCCTCAAGCTGATTGATTTTATAATGTACTACAAATGTATTGAATGGAGCCCTGGGTGTCTCAAATCTTCTAACAATTGTATGGCCACAAAAGTGGTTAAAAGAATAACCTAAGGTTGAAACACAATTACGCAAATTACTAGATATATACGCTTTGGAAGTTTATTTAACTTGTCTAAACATGAATCTCCTACCCAGAAAATAGATGATTAATGCTTAACTCCTTTGGTTGTTTAAAGGATTATCTGCAAAGTACATGAACAATATAACAGACAGAAAGTAAAGCCTCAAGAAAGTATAGCTACTTTATTCCTCCTCCTTCACCTCCCCTGCTTCTTCTTCCCTCCTCCCTCTGTCCTCCTCCCTCCTTCCCCCTCCTTCTCTCTCCTCCTTTCTCCCCCTCCCCTTCCTCCCCCTCCTCCCCATTCCTCTTTCTCTTCCTCCTCCCCCTCCACCTTCCTCTCTCTTACTTCTACTCCTCCCCTCCTCCTCCTTTCTCTCCTCCTCATCTATCATCATCATTTCATAATCCTTCTAATCTAATTAGTTGTTTATTTGAACTCTGTAGGAGTTATAGCTATTTAAAACATGGATCTTTGGGCAGTTAATGCTGTAGATGTACTTTGAGCACAAAATAAATACTCATTAACTGCATAGGTATTCTGTAGAGACACAAAACTGTTCTAAGAGGAAATGTTTTTTTTTGCATGCATAAAATGCAACTGAAACTTTACTAGAAAATTAAACATTTTTTAAATTTTTGATTAAAAGGGGTTATATAAATTAAAAGTAGTTTCATTAGTCATTGTTCTTATTAATGAAAAATCTATATAACTAGAGGGACAGTGGCATCTCAAATTTCCATGCCTAAATGATATATTCTGAGTTAGACTTCATAAAGTTGCAACTTGAATTTAATCAGAAATAATTAAGATCCATGCTTCAGAAAATTGAAAGGTAAGCTATGAATATTTTCCTCTAGATAAATTAAAATAATAAGATCCCTATTAAAACTCTATTAATTCTCTGAATAATTAATCCCGGACAATGGTTTGAGTATAAAATCTATTTCTACACAGTAACTTGTAAACAATGTTTTAGTGTAATTTTCACTTTCATAACTTACATATACATTATCATATACTCTGAACATTTTATGAGACAACATTTTATGGATTCAGCATTATTCTCAGTTATAGTTGCTGTCACATTTGTGTCATTTCCACAGATATTTTCCCCTAAAAGACCTAACATTATTTGTGCATTTAATGTTGGTTTATGGGGTGATAGAAAAATTTTTTTAAAACTCACACATCTCACTGTTTTTCATATTTATTTGCGTTCTGTCTTGGTTGCTTCCCTAGAACCTAGAGGAGAGAGAAGCGGGTTGTGCTCCAGATGGTAAAGGAAGTAATGCAGCAAAGACATAAAATGAGCAATGGGAAGTTGTACTGGGTAGAGCTAAGAAGTAAGGGTTAAATACTGTCAAGAGGAAGCAGGGAGGGGACTGAGGCTCTGAGTCAGTACTGTATGGGGTGGTCCAAGGTAATTTTTAAACCACTATTTCCATATTAAGAACATACATAAAGAATTAAGCTTATACCCTACTAAAGCCTCTGACTCTAAACAGAATATTTGGGCAAACAAAGCACTATTGATAAAAACTTGGAAAGGAAACTTAAGGAATGGGGGGAAATAAGGTACTCACCAAAACAAGAAATACTACTTTTCCAAAGTGGGACATGTTAATCGTTAGTTCTACATAACTTCAAAAACTACTTACAGAAAAAATGAAAGATTCTCATAACATAACAGTTTGGAGAGCATAGCAAAATCAAGGTTTATTTGCTACAGAACCCCTGGGAACCATTTATAGGAAGATATGCATTCTAAATGTCCACCATAGGTTATCTTAAGATACCTGAGTTCTCTGGCACATGCTATTGGGCATGGCTTCATAAAACTAAGGACATGTTCTCTCATGTAGAGAATTGTTTTAGAGAGTCTGGGTTGGTTCAGAAATCTTGTGTCACACACTGGGGATAAGAAGTTGACTAAAACATGACCTCTGTTCATAAGAAGTGTGTGGTCCTCTTCAGCAATACTGACACTCAATTTCCACTTGAATGCAGTTGGGTAGCCTACATAGGGAATTAGAACTCCTACGGGGGTAATACTGAATGGTAGCCTAGAAACCTGGTCCCACGAATCATGCTATGCATTCCTACTGCTTTTGTGTTCTTTCTTTTTCAAGTCAAGATACTACTTCTGCAAATGTTATTACTCTGAAGTCAGCAAATCCAACCTGCATTTTAAAATGTTCACCACAGATGAGTGATTACAATTATTTCAAGACCTCTCTGCTTTTATCTCCCCTGCTATGCTTGCACTGAGAGTAACAAGAGGAAACTCAATAGCTGTTAGTCACTGAAGAAAAGGTCAAGTGACCGTTCCTCTTGTGAAAAGTAAACTTAATTCCGATCTTCACAACAACAAAGACATTATTGTGCTTGAATTTTTCTGTGACTAATAGTTATGGTAGCTTTCAGTTTTTCTTGTTTCAAGATCTTCAGGAGCTAAGAGTAAGAGTCTAAAATCTTGCAGCAAATTCTGGTAATAGTCAAAAGTAGACCTCAAAATGTCCTTTCCATGTGGCTAGTTTGATACCATTAGTGAGAGCAATCTATCCAGGTAGTCACTCTGTCTTGTCAAAAGAAAAGAATGGCCCCTTTGAAAGTTGGACATTTGACCAACTATATAAAGTAGGTAGAGGAACATACCTGAAATCTAAATTCATGACTCAGATTTAGAAATCAATATTTTATTTTTAAATCTCATCACATCTTCCTAACATATTTTCTCATGTATTTATTTTATGACAATTTCTAAGAGTAAGGACTTGGCTTTCTACAATTAGACAACTGGAAATGGTGCTACAATAAATGCAGTTGTCTTGCATTTTAGGGACTGGTAATGAATATCATACTGAGCTACTCCCTCTGTCTGAGCTGCCTACAAATTCAAGTACAAGTGCCTACAAACACTGAGCTGCCTACAAATTCAAGTACATTTATGTGTCAGCATCAGTTTACAGATAACAGTGCCTGCAATAAGCTATGGAAATTGGCTGCTACTTTCCAAAAAAAAAAAAAAAAAAAAAAAAAAAAAAAAATTCCCTCAAAAAAAAAAAAAAAAATGGTTTCTATTTTCAAAAAAAAAAAAAAAAAAAAAAAAAAAGCTTAAATATTTCCCTCTAAAAAATGAGAAACAAAGGCTTACATTTGCCAAAAGAAAAAAAACGTTCATTAAGATTATTGACGTGTATTTTCTTTTTCTTTAAAGATTTTATTTGTTTACTTGAGAAAGAGAATGAGAGAGAGAAAGAGCACAAGCAGGGGTAGCTGCAGGCAGAGGGAGAAGCAGGCTCCCTGCTAAGCAGGGAGCCCAACACGGGGCTCGATCCCAGGACCCTGAGATCATGACCTGAGCCAAAGGCAGATACTTAACTGACTGAGCCACTCAGGGGTCCCCAGAACAAACTCTCTTGACACAAACCTGATCATGCCATCCTTATTTCATTTTTTTTAAGATTTTTTTATTTATTGGGCGCCTGGGTGGCTCAGTTGGTTAGGTGACTGCCTTCGGCTCAGGTCATGATCCTGGAGTCCCGGGATCGAGTCCCGCATCGGGCTCCCTGCTCGGTGGGGAGTCTGCTTCTCCCTCTGACCTTCCTCCCTCTCATGATCTCTCTCACTCTCTCTCTCAAATAAATAAATAAAATCTTTAAAAAAAATAAAAATAATAAAAAAATTAAAAAATTTTAAAAAAAAGATTTTTTATTTATATATTTGAGAGAGAGAGCAAGCATGAGAATGGGGGAGGATCAGAGAGAGAGGGAGAAGCAGACTCCCCACTAAGCAGGGAGCTGGATGGGGGCTCAATCCCAGGACCCTGAGATCATGACCTGAGCCAAAGGCAGATACTTAACCGACTGGGCCACTCAGGGGTCCCCAGAACAAACTCTCTTGACACAAAACTGATCATGCCATCCTTATTTCATTTTTTTAAGATTTTTTATTTATTTATTTGAGAGAGAGAGCAAGCATGAGAAGGGGGGAGGATCAGAGAGAGAGGGAGAAGCAGACTCCCCACTATGCAGGGACCTGGATGGGGGCTTGATCTCAGGACCCCAAGATCATGACCTGAGCTGAAGGCAGATGCTTAACCGACTGAGCCACGGAGGCGCCCTTTGATGTGCATTTTCAAAAAAAAATGGTCCCATCTAAATCTTTCATAGATTTGCCTACAAAGAATATTGTTGGGGAAAAATAATTCAGCTACTATCCTAGTTACTGCGCTTGTCAAGCTTTATCTGAATTAAAGTACTTAGTATATTATTTCAAGGTTTAATAGCACAGCATAAAGGGAACATTCATTGTTTTACAGCATTTACATCAAGAGAAAAGAGATAAAAATTCTGATAAAAGAGATTATAAAAAATGAAAAAGTAGTAACTTCCTTAAAGATTCAGGTTTTGGGTAATAAAATATATGCCATGTATGTGTTCTGACCCTTCATTCATTTATATAACCAAATTTTAAATTAACTTCAATACTTTTATAAGACATCTGAACAGTTGCTACATTTTTGGGTTCTTGCCAAGACAAGATATACTGCAACCAAATTCTATAATGTCAAAAGACCTAGAAAGTCTTTATAAGGTTTAGATTAGCATCAGATCAAAATTAGAGTCTTAAATGGTGCTTGATTATTTTCAAGCTTTCCTAAAATGAGTAAGCTAGAGACAACTAAGAGATAATCCTTCTTTAAACTTAATCTCAGACCTAAAATCCTTTGATCAATCAACAAACACTTATTGAACATACAACATTCTAATTACACAAGAGAAAACAAAATCTAAGTAAAAGGAAAAGAAAGAAAAATTTCATCTTAAGTCACTCAGCATCTGCCAAAGAACTATAAGCTATATGCTGTATGTCCTTAAGCATATGCCCCAAGAATTAAAAGGTCAGAGAAGAAACCATTTATACATGTGTGTGTCCATATATATATATATATATGTATGATATATGTAATTGTACATGATTATATATTATATATGTTACATATTAAATATTTAATATATTTATTTAAAAGGACAAAAAATGTCTGTTCACTTATGAGTCCATATCCTTACTGGAACAATATCAGATTATAAAACAATATACTATAGTTTGGTGCTTAAAAAATAAAATAATCTCATTTGTTAGAAATTTAAATGTTCATATTGTCATTTATAATATCTACCAATACTAGTGTAATTCAATTAGTGGGACTAAATAGGAAGCCTTGAATAGGATGGCGTTTAGCACTATCCATGTATCTATATCAAATGAATTAGAATGAAAATAAAAATATTTTAAAAAAAGAACTAAATGTAAAAAAAAATAAAATTGATGAAATAACATGTTCAAACCTTCTATTTCAAGTAACAATTATGTGATCAGCACTGTGCTGGGCACTTTTTTTATGTATGTTATAATTAACCTTGATGATCACCCTAGGAGCCTATTATCTCTATTCACATATTTAGACATAAATCTCTATGGTTCACAGATGTAAGTATGCAAATCAAGCTCATAGGACTAAATAGTAGGTCTTCTAAAGTAAGATATTAAACTTTTCCCAATCTATTTATTTCAGTTGTCTAGTGGGAAGCAGTATAGGATAGAGGTTAAGAGCCTAATATCCGTATCTTCAGTTCAAGCTATGTGGTATTAAATAAATTGTTTAGCTTTGTTTTTTAACCTTTAAAAATGGAGAAAAAAAATTGTATTCACGTTAAATAAATGGATATGGTGAGATCTGAATGATAATATGTGTAAATCATGTAGAACATCGCAGAGCACATGGTAAGTATTTAATAAAAGTTATCTAATATCACTAGGGATTCATTCTGTGATCCTTAGGGAGCCACTGTGGCAGATTATATTTTCCTAAAATGATCTTAATAATAATCCACTTGCTCATCTCATAATGTGCCTTTGCTTTTTTCTAATAAGAGGTAGAGTCTATGTCTTCTTCCCTTGGAGAGGGGTGAAACTTTGTGACAGTCATAACAGATGGAAATGAAGTTATGTGACTCCCAAAGTTAGGTCATAAAAGGTAATAGGGGATCTGCCTATCTCTGTGTTTCTGTATCACTCTTTCTCTGTCTCCATCTCTTTGTCTCTCTGTTTCTCTTTATTTCTCTATGCTTACTGTTGGAATCTAGTCACCGGCTGAGAATAAGTACCAGCCGTATGTACAGGTTATTTGTAGACATTCCAGCCCCAAACTCCAGCTAAATCCCTTATCAACAGCCATCAACAACTGCCAGACAAGTAAGTGAAAAAGTCTTTGAAGTAACACCAGTTTCTGCTATGATCTGACTAAATTTCCATGAAATAAGAGCAAGCCAACCACCAACCACCATCACCTCCATGATGATGATATACGAATGAGGAAAACAAATGAGCACATACCTCTGTTTGGTAGGATGATTTGTTATATAGCAATAGATAACCAGTCCAGACATCAAGTTTCCTTCTTAAAATATTTTTGCTAGGGCGCCTGGGTGTCTCAGTTGGTTAAGCGACTGCCTTCGGCTCAGGTCATGATCCTGGAGTCCCGGGATCGAGTCCCGCATCGGGCTCCCTGCTCGGTAGGGAGTCTGCTTCTCCCTCTGACCCTCCTCCCTCTCATGCTCTCTGTCTCTCATTCTCTCTGTCTCAAATAAATAAATAAAATCTTTAAATATATATATATATATATATATTTGCTAAAAATAGGCTGGTTAAATATATTCCTGAATTATCTTGATTTTTTAAAAATCTAGTCACAGAGCTGAAGCATGTTCTTTTTTTCTAAATAAGTAGATCTTACAGAGAGACAGAGATTCACAATTAGATTTAATGAAAATTTTCATTTTTCTGCTACCCCAAAAAGGTAAAGGATGATCCGTCACTACTCCAAGCAAGGTTTGGCATAAGATGAAACAAAAGAACACATGCATATCTTAAGCGGCTTCTTACTAAGGTCAAGAAAAGAAGAACATTTCCATCATCAATCACCATAGTACCAGGAATTTGGGGTTCTTCTTCTTACGGGGCCAACTAGAGGGAGTTCTGATTCTTCATAAAGTAGAAAAGGCATGCAGCAACCAAACTGCTCAGACACACTGAGGATAACCATTCACTTACGGTCCTGACAGCTCAGGAAAGTGTAATCAACCAACTTTTTTTAAACACATAACTAAAAACCGATCGTTCTCTTCTGATTTAAACATAGTACTGGTGTCTGAATTCAAAGTGTTAAATAATAACTCAGTTGCATTGCCCAGTTTTACATATAAAGGTTAGAGGCTTTAACTGGTCAAGAACAATCTGTCAGGGCGCCTGGGTGGCTCGGTTGGTTAAGCGACTGCCTTCGGCTCAGGTCATGATCCCGGAATCCCGGGATCGAGTCCTGCGTCAGGCTCCCTGCTCAGCAGGGAGTCTGCTTCTCCCTCTGACCCTCCTCCCTCTCATGCTCTCTGTCTCTCGTTCTCTCTCTCGCAAATAAATAAAATCTTAAAAAAAAAAAAAGAACAATCTGTCAGACAAAGAAAAATCTCTCAAAGAGTGGCATTGTTTGGGTAGTATCAGGCCCCATAAGAGCACTTCTATAAAGAGAGGGGCTAACTGCATGAAATACATTGAAGAAGGGGGATATTCCTTTAGTAAAGAACTATACATATATTTAAAAAGACAAAGTAATCTTCACAGAAAATTAAATGGGCTAATATTTCTCTCACTTTGAGAAAATGTTTTTCAGTCAGAAAAGAAGTCCATGATAGCTTTATAAGCAGAATATCACCAATTTGGCTTTTTAAAAAGAAAAATGTCAAAGGAAAGAAAATAAAACTTTAAATAAGATAAAATTTACCCTAATTGTATAGCTATAGAAGTGTAATTATTTTGAAGATAATAAAATGTTTCCATTAGAGCTTAATGTTAAAGAAAGCATCTTGTCTCAGCAAATTAAAAAAAAAAAAAAAAGGCTCTAACTAATCATCATACTATCTACTGACAAGGCCAAAACAGTCATATATATGACCCTACCCCATTCTAAATTGTTATTTATATCATTTATAAAAGGATATTCTTTGTAAACTGGTAAATCATTTGTAGGTTCATATAAAATAAAAGTAACTGAACATAAAATCAGTTATTTAAAATCCAAAGTAATACCTATAAGGCTTTGATTTACCAAAATTTGCTTAATAGTGTTTTGAATCTTTCCCTTGGTGATAAACAATATGAATTACAAAATGAAATATATTTGTTTAATATCTGGGCCAACTTCTTATTCGGGGACAAATGTTCCAGTTTGTCAAATAGCCAACACGTTATCTATTTTTTTACTGTTGCCAGGCTGATGGCCATCTCTGTGAGTGTCTGTGTGCTTTAACATCTTCACTAGATGGCAAATGAATAAAGGATAAAAACAATTTAGCCCCAACAGCATTCTGTTTCAAGAAAGTTTGTACTCACTAACAGGCTGACCGAGGACTTTCAGTTATCTTTGTGGTCCTCACTACAAACAGACCAAAAGGTTCCCAGAAAAAATGGGGATTCTTTTGACTGCCAGATGTAGAAAGGAAAGAATGAGATTAGATATCCCTTTGAACATACACCCTGACACTATTTTCTCTCCTGCTCTGTGGTCACAAGGACCTATATGTAGACAGAATTTCTGTAAACTATGGTTCACATGTGTTTTCTATGGTATGGAAATAAATGTCCCCCTTCTCATGCTCCTCTCTGCTAGAATTGTGAAAGATCCACGAGATCTCACCTGGACCAGTTACCGGTATTCAAGCTCCTAATCACCTTGAGTGGTCAACAGATGAACAAGTGACTCAAGCCAGGCCAACCTGAATTCTCCCCTGGGGATTTGAAAACTTAGGATAAGAGTAACTGGCTAACTGATTAAAGTAAAATTAAAATGTTAAGATGCTAACAGTCACATGCACCATGGTATTTAAAAAAAAAAAAAAAACACTTTCTGTAGTAGAATGTAATGAAACAGGCACGTGTAGAAAGGGAAAGGTGTGTGTGTTGGGGGGGTGTGGTTGCGTGTGTAAGAAAGCAAAGGAATAGAGGGAAGAGGAAGGAAGGAAGGAGAAAAGGGAGAAGAAAGAGAGGAAGAGAATGAAAAAGAGAGAGAGAGAGGGAGGGGAAGAGAAATAGTGAAGGGAGAACACAGATTTAAATTTCCCTTAATTCCAGCCATGCTTCATCCTGTTCTACTCTTGTTCTTAACAGAGCTTGAATAGGTAAACCTGTATCTCTCTTCTCGCGTAAACTAGTTGTAGTTGGGTTGAGAGAGAACAGAAGGACTAAGTGGAATACACATATTAATTGAAGGGCCTCATCCAAAACTCAGGTTCTGATGAGTTTCTCCTTAGGCAGTCCTTGTACTTAGTTCCCTGTGCATGCTCATGGTGGCTGAGGCGTCCTGAGGGCAAGACATGCAGCATGAATGTGGTTTCACCAGGCTGAACCATGAGAAGGTATGAAGGTAGGATATCAAAATGTAAAAGAGCATAAGGTAACTCGCTATAAATACATCAAACAGCATTGACCACTATTAATGTGTTTAGATCATCATGAAATGATGCAATTTATGTGAGCAGTCTAGGTATTTTTATGCACACATTTTCATTTAGCAATGCTTATAAAATCAGCAATAAAGTAAGCGGTATTTTTTATGCATGATATTGGCAAGCCAACAAACAATCATCTGGAAACTTACTTCAGAATATTTACCTGCATCTAAATCTTTTTTATACCAAATTTGTATAAAGTATACAGATAGGCAATTGAGTGTGATTTCAGTTTTGTAAGGTGTTGACTTCTGTCTTCTCTCTTTCTTGTTCTCTCTCTCACATGCTCACACACACACACGTACACACACACACTTAGGAATAACAATTTGTGGTTAAAAATTCAAAGAATAGGGAAAACAACTGAATGTACCACAGTTTCATGTTTTGTGCTTAATTTATAATTCATTAAAATCATTTACTGTATGATGGAGAGTGGATTATTACAAATAGCTTATTCTTTTAGATTTTGGAAGTATCTGGTTTTTTTATGGGTAAGGATACATAGTGGGGCTGACATTCTTTTTCCTCCTCACCAGTGTGTAGTAATCAGTTGATTGCTAACTTCTAAATACCCTGGAATCCAGGGATGATGTCTTGTTTATAAAAGGCCTCAACTTTGTCAGTTCCACTCTTGACTCCTTAGACTTAGGAAACCCTCCAAGTGGGAAGTTCTGCTGTTTTCTCCCTTTAAGATGGGCCCCGTTCAGTTCTTGAGCTAATCCAATTGGAAACTGTGTCAGAAGTTCACAATACCATCTGGTGAACATTTTTATTTCAATTAATTAACTCACAGCCTTTTTCTATAGCTTGCCTTTGAACTGTCATAATTTTGGCTGAATTAATAAAAAGTGGGATCTATGTTAGTTTCCCCCATTAAACACCCCTGTTCAGTCAATTATAAAGCCACCCAGAATCTCAGCTTTACAGACTGGGTCCTGATCTTCTGCTTGGTTCCTATGAGTTCCCTTTACCAGATACTCAGCTCTAATATATCTCAAGGCTAGCTGTTGTAATATGACAAATATGGAGACATATTTATATTAAAAAATCTGTTTATCTGAAATTCAAATTTAACCAGGTGCCTTGCATTTTCATTTGTTAATTCTGTGAATGGGTAGTTGGGTCCAGACAATGAACCAGTACCAAATAAAGAGAATCCCTTGGTGGCATTAAAACCTTATCCAGCCCAAGAAAACACTGGCGTAATGTCAGATTCTACAGTCCTATCATAACTGAGTCCCTCTTTTACTAGTGGCTACCTCTGATATTTTGTAGAATTTTCTCTACTCAAAATCTCATTTTTTTCAACAGACATAGAATCTCAGCCAGGTAATTTCAGAGGTAACTTCCAAGTCTAAATTCTTCCACAAATCCTAAATATAAACCCAGGTTTTATCATGCAAGCCTAAATCTTTGGATTCCTAACTCCCATGTTATCCAGAGTGAGCTCTTAAAGAATGCCTAAGACTGGCATCTTGTATTAGTGTGTGTGCATATGATACTACGAGGTGACACCCTACATTTACCCTGTACAATATGAGAATATTATAAATTCCTCCGGATTTTCATAACAGAAGAAAGGCATCTGAGCTTCTATTAAGATAATTAACAAAATGGAGGCTGTCCTTGCAGTTGGAAATTTCCTCTAAGAACAGCATTATCTTGCACATGATTACAACTCTATAGTAATAGCCTTGTTTGTCCCTTGCCAGCGGTTTAAGAAAGAAACTAAAATTTTATTTTAAAAATAAAACATGAAACTGCTCTTTTTAATTCTTACATATTCAAGGGAGTTATTTTACTTAGGGCACACTTATGGTTATTTTTCTAAAAAAGCCAAAGTCTCTGTTATTAAAATAAAACTAACTTTTTTTTTTTTTTTTTTGACAGAGAGGGACACAGCGAGAGAGGGAACACAAGCAGGGGGAGTGGGAGAGGGAGAAGCAGGCTTCCCGTGGAGCAGGGAGCCCGATGCGGGACTCGATCCCAGGACCCTGGGATCATGACCTGAGCCGAAGGCAGACGCTTAACGACTGAGCCACCCAGGCGCCCCGAAACTAACTTTTGAAGACCAGTTCAAATAAATCAAAACACCTATAGGCAAAACACCCTAGAGGATCTTAGAAACTAAGCATGTGCTTGCAAATTAATCTTATAGCTCACATGACACATGCTTTTTCAAACAAACAAAAAAGCTGAATGTCATTTGAAATAATATATGTCAATTATCTCAATGACCAGTATTGTCAAGTTCACAAATACTTGAAACTGAGTTTCCTTGGTAGAGTATTGAAACGAGAGCACTAGAAACAGATATACACTTAAAGGTGGAGAAAGAACATTACAAAATAACTATGCAAAAATAAAATAATATAAGTGCAAGTAAAACAATTGGGAACAAATTCAAAAAATGTTTTTGAGAGTTGTCATTTACCTTGAGCCAATCTGAGAGCTATGATAAAGATATTACTATTATATTTATTATACAACTGAAATAATGGTAATTGTGAATTTAGAGTTTAAAAAAATCAAATCAGAGAATTTAAATAATTATGTGAATGATTTGGTTTAATATTATGTGAAAGAAATGAAATTCACTCCTTAAACTCAATTCTCCTTTATAAAAAGTGGTAATGACAATTAGACCATAGTAAATGTGTAGAAGCAACAAAACAGATCTGTCTCTACACTAGGTGTCAAAGTAGATGTGGAGCCTTGAGGTACACTGGCCTTCTGGGCATAAAGAAATAAGATGCACCTCCTAGAACCTAGTAAACTCAATAGATACCTTGGAATATGCTCAGGCAAAAATGTAGCTTTAGTTCGACAAATTTGTCTTCTCTCCAGAAAATGTGCCTTAAACAAACAGATGTGTTTAAAGAGCAAAAAATGCTACTTAATATGACAAGGCTACTTGTTACATTCATACTAAAGCATTTACTTGGTTACCTGAAAATCAGTGTCCAGAAAGGTGAAATTAAAGAGAAACCAAATTGGAGTTTGAAAGAAATAATGATAAAATTTAAAGGATGAACAATATATTTGATACAAACAATGGTGCAATGAAATATGAAATGGGATAATAACAGTAAAGAAGCTATTTTTTTTGAGCACTTACACTGATTCAGTACATTCATAATACCTTACAGAGTTCATCTTACTTGCTTATCAAACATACTTATAATGTAGGCTCTGTTATCTTTACGTGCATAAGGAAATGTATTCATAACATTTGAGGCACTTGCTCAAAATCACTTACAGAGTGGTGAAGCCCAGATTAAAACTGAGGTCTGAAATCCAAGACAATGCTGTCAGCTATTATACGGTACCATCCCTGTGTGCGACATAACTGTTTACTGGCAGTGAGCTGAAGGGCGCTGTGAATTGTGCAAGACTGTTGAATCTCAGATCTGTACCTCTGAATCAAATAATGCAATATATGTTAAGAAAAAAAAGAAGAAGAAGAAGAAGGTAGCGGGAGGGGAAGAATGAAGCGGGGGAAATCAGAGGGGTAGACGAACCATGAGAGACAATGGACTCTGAAAAACAAACTGAGGGTTCTAGAGGGGAGGGGGGTGGGAGGATGGGTTAGCCTGGTGATGGGTATTAAAGAGGGCATGTTCTGCATGGAGCACTGGGTGTTGTGCACAAACAATGAATCATGGAACACTACATCTGAAACTAATGATGGGATGTATGGGGATTAACATAAGAATAAAAAATGTAAAGAGGATAAAACAGATAAAGTCTTTGGAAATATTGAAAAAAAATTAAAAGAAGTAGATGTATTGCTACTAGAAATCAAAAGATTCTGTGTCAATGGCAGACTTAGATGTTGACTAGCCATATGAACATGGGCAAGTCACTTTAAATCTCTGGGCCTCATTTTCCTCATCTGTAAAATTAGGAAATGAACCATGGTAGATTTTTGCATGGATGGCCCTCAATTTATTCATGCCTTCCCATATCCACAACTTTGTATACATTCTTTGCACACTGATGCTGGGACTGCCACTGTGACTTGCTTTGGTAGATGAGAGAATATGAAATGTGATAAAACACAGTTGTGAAAACTCCTTGCTCACTGGGTCTTACCCTCTCTTGATGCTTCTGGGCTTCCTTCAAAAGCCACAATATGAATCATCTCAGGCTAGGGAAATATGTGACTCAGTCATCCCCACCACTTAGATGACAGCCAGCACCATCAGACATGCAAATGAGGTCAGCAGACTGTAGTCACATGAGTGAGTCCAGAAAAAACCATCAGAAGAACTGCTCAGCTGAGCTCAGCCCAAATTGCTCACAGATACAATTGCAAGTGACAAGTGATTGTTGTTTTCGGCTACGGGTAAATAATTTTTTTTTCCATAACGGGCCAGATAGTAAATATTTTAGGCTGTGCGACCTATACAATCTCTATTACAACTACTCAACTCTGTTGTTGTAGCACAAAATCATCCATAGACAATAAGCAAATAAATGGACATGGCTATGCTCCAATAAAACCTTATTTACAAAAACAGGTAGTAAACAAAATGAAGACAAAAAAACAGGCAACACTTGGATTTGGCCCTTAGGCAGTAGTTTGGCAACCTTTGTTTTAAGCTGAAAAAAAATTTAGGGTAGTTTGTTATATAGCAAAAGCTGATAGCTAGATCAAGATGAGCTCATTAACATTGAGAAAATCAATTCTGTAATTAGAATTTGCATTACAAGTGAAATCAAAATTACATTATTCCAATTAAAATCTGTTCCCTGAATACCAAGTTTTCTTCGTTGAATAGAATAGAAAATGCTTTTTTTTTCCTCCCTCTAATTCAAATTTATTTTTGGTGGAAGTGATGGTTTCAAACTTGGGACATAATATTAAAATAATATTAACTAGAAAAATAAAAATATAACTGAAATTTCACGTAATACCTCTTCCTTGGCCCTATGAGATCAACACTCTCATGCATGCATGTAAACACAGAGTTAAAGTTTAAAAATCACTAGTTAAATGTGCTTTAAAAAGCACAGTTGCTAAGCAAGATTATAAACTCACTCATTTAAGGAATGTTAAAGAGAATTAAAATAAGGAAACGAAAATTTTGCAAATATTATGCATATTAGATGGATTATTTAATATAGTGTCAAACGTGGTCCTTCATGTGATGTGCCAGTTGTAAAGGCCATGTCTAAAATATGAGAGTGAAGAGAGTGGATGATGCTGAGAAATACGGTAGTTTTGAAAGACCCTGTATGTCCTTGAGTGCTGAATGAGGATAATTTTGACCCAAATATGTCACTTTTAATTTATGCAGAATATATCTCAAAAGAAATTCTGTTAATGTTATTAACTGAGGGAAGGATTTTGGTGTAAAAGAGAACTGATAACATCAAGAAGTGTGTGTGTATGTATGGAATGAAGAGTAGGGGCAGAATGTGGACAGCAGAGAGTAGAAAGAGGAAGAGAACACTTAGCAAAGAGTAAAATTTGAATTGAGCTTCAAAGGAAACTTCAGTTTAAAGCAGAGTGAGAACAGTTCTGTTTTGAAATTTAATATTAGAAAAAAAAAAAAAAAAACTAACCCAGATATGTTACTGCTATAACTTATGTGGGTTAAAGATTCAGAGTATTAGGACCATTAAGAACATTCTAGGGGTGCCTGGGTGGCTCAGTCGGTTAAGTGTCTGTCTTCGGCTCAGGTCATGATGCCAGGGTCCTGGGATCGAGTCTCACATTAGGCTCCCTGCTCAGCAAGAAGCCTGCTTCTCCCTCTCTCTCTGCTGCTCCCCCTGCTTGTGCTCTCTGTCTGTCAAATAAATAAATAAAATCTTAAAAAAAAAAAAAAAGAACATTCTAGAAGCTGTCAAAATACTATCAGGCGAATTCATGATGAAACTAATAACTCCTGTCTTTATGAGTAGTCAGGAATTAGACATGGATTTAGGCCAACATTTCTGGTAGTAGGTTGAATATAAATAAAAAATAGATGTACAATAGGTCCTAAGTATGTCAAAAACATTGATATCTTAAACTAGGTGTTAAGATCAAAATTATGTAAGAAGTAACTATGATTTAAACAATGAAAATGTGCAGATTAATATCTTATTAAAACTGTAGTTTTATGAATAAATGGATTGATTCGTAATTTATTGTTTTTTTAATGGTTGGGTTTTTCAGAAACAGATAGCAAATGATTGGAAGCTATTAGCAAAACGTAGGAAATGAAGAAAGTTTTTGCCCAAGGCATTCTTTGTTTAAGATTTATCTTAAACTTGGGCGCCTGGGTGGCTCAGTTGGTTAAGTGACTGCCTTCGGCTCAGGTCATGATCCCGGAGTCCCTGGATCGAGTCCCGCATCAGGCTCCCTGCTCGGCAGGGAGTCTGCTTCTCCCTCTGACCCTCCCCCCTCTCATGTACTCCCTCTCTCTCATTCTCTCTATCTCAAATAAAAATAAATAAAATCTTTAAAAAAAAAAAAGAATTATCTTAAACTTTAAGAATAAGTAGGAGTAATTTCAGTGGATTGCTGAAAGGAATATAATTGGAACAATGTTTCTTAATGTGTTTTGGCAATAAGTATCAAGATTCTTAATTGTTTACATATTTCATAGAATTCTACTCATAATAATAACTATTATAAATTTTTATGCACAAATATATTCATTACAGTCATTTAGGTTTTTTTCTAAACTGACAACAACAGGAAGCCCAATAATAAGAAAATGGTTAAATAAAATACAGTATATAAAATGAATACATTTCATATGACCATGAAAAATTATGAAAAGTTTCAAGAATCTGAGAATCTTATTATCTTAGTTGAATAATATAAAAGCAAAATAAAAATCACACATACATAATGATTATATATATATATATATACACAAATAAGTGTGTGTATATATATACATATATATATATATATATATATATATACATAAATCTGTCAGAAAATATACTAAACTAGTAATAGTAATTATTCCTGAAGTGGTAGCATTTACTCCTTTACATGTTTAAAATTTTCTAAATTTGCAAATATGAACCAATATTATTTTTATAGGGATTTAAAAATATGGTGTCAGGAAATACTATCCCTTCTAGCTCAAAAACTCTTAAATGTTTCTTACTCCAACATTCAAGGCTGGTCACAATATGTTACCAAGTATTTTTTTATCCAACTCTACTCTTCCTTTACACATACTGCAGATAGATCACACTTTTATTCTCCAATCCAGTACCTTTCTTCAGTTTACCTAAGACACTTCACTTGTTTCTCCCAATCTGTCTCCTTCCTGTTTTCAAATCCTCTCCCTAGTGCAGATCTTCTTTGACTTATGATGGGGTTACAGCCCAATAAACCCATCAAAAGTTGAAAATATCCTAAGTTGAAATGCTTAGCCTAGCCTATCTTAAATGTGTTCAGAACACTTACGTTAGCCTATAGTTGGGCAAGATCAATTAACACAAAGACTATTTTATAATAAAATGTTAAATATCTCATGTAATTTACTAAATACTGCACTGAAAATTAAACAGAATGGTTATATGGGTACAGAGTGGCTGTAAGTGTATCATTGTTTGCCCTGGTGATCAGGGGGCTGACTGGGAGCTGAGGCTCACTGCCCCTACCCAGCATCACAAGAAAGTATCATACCACAGATTGCTGGGAAAAGACCAAAATTCAAAATTTGAAGAAGAGTTTCTACTAAGTGTGTATCACTCTCAACAATCAAAATTCAAAAAAATTGTAAGTCAAACCATAGTAAGTTAAGAACCATCTATATCCTCACATTGCAGCAACCCTAGACAACCACGTGCTGAACAGTTCTCTTAACTTCTATTGATAGCAAAATGCCACCTGCTCAACCGCCAGGGATGGAAACCCAACTTAAACCAGCTTTTACCAAAATGGAAAAAAGTTTGCCTTGCAGAAAGTTCAATACATAGTGTCTTATTAACCAAAACTTCTTAAAGGAGGTTATAATTTTTTTTTAACCCACTGAGAATAAACTGTTCTCATTTTTTATTTTTTGTGTTTCAAAAAAGTATCTTAAAATCTCTATAGAAACCTTCTGAATATATTAAATTCAATTTGTTCTGTAAAATTTAAATTCTTAAAAATAATCTTATAAAAATAAAAAGCTGCTTTAATATTTTGATTAATTTGATATAAGTGAACATTAAATTTGCCATCTAGAACCAAATATGCAGTGTGGTAGAATTAAAAGACAGAATTAGTAGAATATGGAATAAAGACTATAAACTTTTTCAGAGGAGGAAGTACATGTTATTTATGCTAAATACTTTGCTGATAATATGATAGAAATTATATTTATGTAATTTAATTATATAAATAAATATATTTATATAAGTAATATTTATGTTGCTATGTGTGTAAATGTGTGCATGCATATATATGTTTTAAATAATAAGTGTCTGGCAACATACATAAATCCATGAAGAGTTTTGTAATTACCTATACCTTTTGAAATGTTTTAAATTTATCTTCCTTAATCAAATTATCCATGAGGCTTACTGTAGTTTTTTAAAAAAACCTTTTAAAAAATGTTTACAACACTTTGTTTGGAAATAAAAATGTATTATGTTGATCCAGTGCTCCTATTACATCATACTTTTAAAAATAGAAGATGATAAAGCAATGGATTTCAGGTTGAGGATATGAGTCTCAAGTCAAGGAAACACAAATTTGAATTGGATTTTAAAGAGTTTGAAAGCAAAGTAAATGAGCCTTGTTATATATATTTTTTGTTTCCTATAATTTTACAAAGCAATTTTTATCTGTCAGAGAAGGCTGTGCTAGATATTGAAAAAACCTAATTTGAATAAGATGTAAAATGCAGAACTGCCATACAAAAACCAAAATAAGAACCTGACTTCCATACCAGATGTATTATTTGATCTTCAACTCCTTGGGAAACATTTCAGTCTCAGTAATGACAATTTACTCTAAATGGAATTATTTTTGAGTACCAGAATATGGTATTTAATGCATATTCAACCTATCTTAGATGCAGTCTTCTTTTAAATATACTGCTAGAATGTAGACTATTTTATGATCCTATGAGAAATTAGCTGAAATTTATAATTTAAAGATTTTTCCTAAAGCTATTCAAATTCTGGAGCCTAATGTTTTAATGGGTAAAGCTAAGGGAAGCAATATGAGCTATATTTACCTACACTTACATTTCAACTCTTTAAATATTTTCTGTATTTAGTTCACTTTAAATGTAATTTTTAAAATTTTATATATGTTTTTAGAAGGAAATTAATGTCTTTTAAGTTTGCATTGGCATTTTGTAGTGGTTACAAATAGTATTTAACACAAGGAAAGTTATGCAAATGGTATATTTAATCTACTGTTGATTTTAGAGTAATTGAAATATAAAGAGCAAATCAGAATCTCTTGATGACACCTGAGAACATAATACTTCTAAAAACACTGCACTTCACAAAAACAACAATGAAGCAATATTCATAATTAGCATCTAAGTGCTGTCTCATAAATTAATAAGCAAATACTATCCAATACTGATAAAACACTAATGTTTCTTATGGTATGGAATACTTCTTTGCTTTGTTGTATTTTTGTTTTTGATTGTTTTGTGATTTTGGCTCTGGTCTGTTGTCTGGGCATTTTTTATAACAGCTTTATTGAGATATAATTCACATACCATACAATTCACCCATTTAAAGTGTACAATTCAATGTTTTGTTATATTCACAGTTATACAACTGTCACCACAATCAATTTTAGGGTACTTTTATCCCCCAAAAGAAGGCCATCCTCTTAGTCATCACCCATCATTTCCCCCTAAACTTTTCCCAGCCATCGGCAACCACTAATTTTACTTTCTGTCTATATTTGCCTATTCTGGACATTTTATATAAAAGAAATCACAGGATATGTGGTCTTTTGTGACTGACTTCTTTCACTTGGTATAATGTTTTCAAAGTTCACCAGTGTTGTAGCATGTATGAATGCTTCATTTTGTTTTATTGCCAAATAATATTCTATTTTATGGATATGCCACATATTATTATTATTTTTTTTAAGATTTTATTTATTTGCGAGAGAGAGAATGAGAGACAGAGAGCATGAGAGGGAGGAGGGTTAGAGGGAGAAGCAGACTCCCTACCAAGCAGGGAGCCCCATGCGGGACTCGATCCCAGGACTCCAGGATCATGACCTGAGCCGAAGGCAGTTGCTTAACCAACTGAGCCACCCAGGCGCCCTATGCCACATATTATTTACTTGTTATGTTCTGATGGATATTTGAGTTGTTTTGACTTTTTGGCTATTGTGAATAGTTCTGCTATGAACATTTATATACAAAATTTTGTGTAGACATATGTTTTCATTTCTCTTGAGTATAGAACCAGGAATGAATGGTTTTGATTTTGAAAACAGAAGAATGCACTGCTAAACATTGTTTTTTTTATACTATTTTCTTCATGTAATTTCTATTTTCTTAACAGCTGGGAAAATAATTATTTTTTGAGACAACACTGCATTTTGTTCTTGTGATGTTCATAACACATAATTTCAAATGATAATTTTGCTTTCCATTTTATAAATACCACCAGTGTTGGAACTCACATAAATAGTGGCTTGCCTGCTATTTTCATTTGAGTCCCTGTTTAAAAAAGCCAATAAGTGAAGTAAGCTGCTATATAACCTGACATTTCTTTTTCTCTAAACAGAAATATTTCACTATTTAAAATTTTAATATATGGCTAAGAAACTGAGAGAATATTACATGTCGTGTGAGAATTCTTTCAAGTCTTCCTATCTTAAATTATAATAAATGTCTTTCTTCTGTGGGGTGAGCAATTGAAATGTTATCCATCAGTATTCTGTTTCAATTCAGTAGAAATGAAAAATGCCTGATGTCACTGTCAAATACACTCAGGAAGATTTGATGAGCAAGCCCCTTGGAAAATTGTCTTTTCTCAGCAATGCTCTGATGATTGGCACAATTTGTGTGCAGATGTTTTCCTTTAATTTACAATTCAGATATTCAGAGAAGAACTTACCTTTTTCAGATGATGTACCCATAATATAACAAGAGAATGCATCACTAAGAAATTATGACATATATGAGAGTTTTAAAGTGCCCTTTGAGACCAACTACAGATCTAGAACCAGTGTTCCAGTTTGCTTCATCAGTTTATAGATCCCCTGATTTCATATTATCACACCATGGAGTGTATATTAGATTGTAAATATTAAGTGAATGCTGTTAATACTTTTTTTCCCCCAAAACCAATAAGAAAACTGCTTTAATATAATAGTAGGGATTGGGACTTTTACAGTGACAAACTATTAGATGTGGCATATTAGAGGTAAGAAAAAAAAGCAGATGAATACAAATTAATGTTTAACCTGACTGAAGTTCAACCCAAAAGTTCTGATGCATTAGAAATGCCTTTGTACAGCCACTTTGGAAAACAGTATGGAGGTTCCTCAAAAAATTTAAAAATAGAGCTACCCTATGACCCAGCAATTGCACTACTGGGTATTTACTGCAAAGACACAGATGTAGTGAAAAGAAGGGCCATATGCACCCCAATGATCATAGTAGCAATGTCCGCAATAGCCAAACTGTGGAAAGAGCCAAGATGTCCTTCAACAGATGAATGGATAAAGAAGATGTGGTATATGTATATATATATATATATATATATATATATATATATATATATATACACACACACACACAATGGAATATTATGCAGCCATCAATAGGAATGAAATCTTGCCATTTGCAACGACGTGGTTGGAACTGGAGGGTGTTATGCTGAGTGAAATAAGTCAATCAGAGAAAGACATGTATCATATGACCTCACTGATATGAGGAATTCTTAATCTCAGAAAACAAACTGAGGGTTGCTGGAGTGGGGGGTGGGAGGGATGGGGTGGCTGGGTGATAGACATTGGGGAGGGTATGTGCTATGGTGAGCACTGTGAATTGTGTAAGACTGTTGAATCATAGACCTGTACCTCTGAAACAAATAATACATTATATGTTAAAAAAAAAAAAAAAAGAAGAAGATAGTAGGAAGGGAAAAATGAAGAGGGGGGGGAATCAGAGAGGGAGACTAACCATGAGAGACTATGGACTCTGAGAAACAAACTGAGGGTTCTAGAGGGAGGGGGGTGGGGGGATGGGTTAGCCTGGTGATGGGTATTAAGGACGGCACGTATTGAATGGAGCACTGGGTGTTATACACAAACAATGAATCATGGAACACTACATCAAAAACTAATGATGTATGGTGATTAATGTAACGTAATAAAATAAAATTAAAAAAAGATTTGATCATTTCACACAGAAATGCATTTTGAAATGTATATTAATAACCTTTGCATATAGAGTTGGAGGAAATGAAAATGGGCTGATGTGCTAGGAATCCCCACTGAGGACAATGGTCATAGTTAACACATGACTGAATTGTTTGGTGGTGGTTGTCTTCCATAAGTGGTGCTATGGCAACAGAAGGTTGTTGCTAAATTTAGGATCTCAAAAACATATTCTCCAAATAGTTTCCTGTGACCATCAGTCCATTTACATTCTTTCAGTTAAAAAAGAGAATCTGGGGGCACCTGGGTGGCTCAGTTGGTTAAGTGTCTGCCTTTCGGCTCCGGTCATGATCCCAGGGTCTTGGGATGGAGGCCCCCCTACCCCCATTGGGTGTTGGGCTCCCTGCTCAGCAGGGAGCCTGCTTCTCCCTCTGCCCCTCCCCCCAGCTCATTCGCTCTCTCTCAAATAAATAAATAAATCTTAAAAAAATTAAAAAAAGAATCTGGTTTGCACTAGTATGACCTAAATTGATATTCAAGTTAGTTAACTAGTATGGTTGTGGCAGAAGCACAGACAATTCAAAACAGATACCAACACACTGAATATTATGTCTACAGTCACACCCTTTCTGTCATCAAGCACTGTGGTCATAGTTAGGAGTGGCCAGTAGCTTAAGAAAGAACAGAATTTGATTTTCTTTTTATTTTCCCCTATTTTTGCTGAGTTTTGGAAAAAGAAAAGGTCTTTCATTTAAAGATTTTCAAATAATTTAGAAGCCAGATTTACATTTTGCTGTAACTCCATTAACTTTGTCATCTCTCTTTCTAAAATTCCTTTTGTCCTCATGATGTTCAGGAGCTAGATAGCAACAATGTAAATATGCCCTCAAGAGTAGTCAGGGTGGACTGGAAGTCATGAGTGATTGTAGTGACCAGGGATGGGGACAGAAAATATTAACAGTTTACCTACATAACTTACATATACAATGTGACTATGTCTTGCTTAGATACTTCTGAGTTATGGCACAGTTAAGCAGAAAGGCTTTAAACTCAAACACTTGTTTTCAAATTCTAAAAGTGCTGCCATGTGTGTTTGTGAAGAATTCTTGATTTTACAAGGGCAGTACATCTAAGGAGACATCACTTATGTTGTAGCCATCATAAATGTATACATTACAACACAACTATCCTGCAGGTGGCAGTGACATAGAAGTATGTTTTTCTTTTGAAATATATATTCATATTCTGCTAATTTTTTGAAAGATGAGAGTACCTTGAGTAGAGGGAGTTCTTTTCCTTTTTCCTTATTTGTGCAAAGATACCATATGGAGTAGAAGTGGACCTGTATCTGAAATATATTATTTTCAAGCGAAAAATCTTTAGGCAATTTTTTAAACTTCTTTGAAACTTATTTTTGTCCTTGGTAAAAAAAAAAAAAAAGAAAGAAAAAGAATTAATGTACTTGTAGGTTTATTTGAAGATTAAATCATCTTGCCTGCACATGTTAAGAACTCCTTAAATGGTATTATAGTTGGTGTTGATAATAAATAGTGCTATGCTTATTATCATTTTGCGAGAATTAAGGTAAGATTCCATTCCATTATTGGGACATATTGCCAAAAAGGAGGGCAGCATCCCCTCCCTCTTCTTCAACATCACATAAAGGTAGTAACATCTGCTAGCACCAAGGTCAAGGTTAGTTGTCCCAGAATTGAGGAGATGATTAGTATCGAAGCATTAAAAGCATCCCTTTAACAAATAAGAGAGATGTAATCTGGAGTTAGGAAATGTTAGAGCCAGAAGTACAATATAACTTAGGAATATTTGCAACAGCCCAAGTAGAGAAGATCCCTAAAGGATATTATAATGAGAGAAGAGAACCTCAAAACTAATATGGCACATGGGTTTTGGGGCCACTGTAATTTGGGGTACTTTTGAATAAATGACTCATGTGTATCTCATTGCTGAAGAGCTGAGTTCCTTCACCAACATTTAATAAATTTCCAGTTATCTTGCCCCTTTCAATTGAATCTTTCTGACCCTATAGCAATGCTTAGCACAGGCTTGTTGGGGATGCCCAAACTATTGAATAATGATTTGCAGCAATGACATCTGGATGAATAAAATTGTGAAAAATAAATATAACAAAAAAAGTAATTAAAAAATAATTTCTACAGAGGATCTCACATTAAACACATGGAAAGGCCTTAATTTAGCCATTGCTTTCATTTGCATATTTAATTTGCCTTGGGAAATGCCATGGGTTCAGCTCATTAACTACTACATGACACAAATGCACAAATGCACAATCCTGCACTTTCCTTCCTTTCTTTGATGCCTCTTTCACTCACCCCCAAGGACAAGGCAAGAAAAGAGTAGCTAATTTTCTCATTAAAAGAGAACATAGGTGAAAATGATAACTAATTCCAGTCATTTGAGAAATGATCAGATCTCAGTATGCATAGTATCTTGGTAAATCAAGACAAAGTCATTAAAATTATTGTAAAAAGTTCATTTGAGCAACAAATCTTCAGACACATTCATTGTGTTAGCCCCTAGGTACTTCTATAATCTAATATAGAAAGTTGTAGTAGATAAAGGTATGAATTTTAAGGCTATAAAATTCACTCTTGTGTATCACATACCTACTGAATTGATTAAAACGCACATATATTGCATCTGGCATAAGCCTAGAAAGTAAATTACTTCCATTTTTTTTTTTTTAAGATTTTATTTATTTGCGAGAGAGAGAATGAGAGAGAGCATGAGAGGGAAGAGAGTCAGAGGAAGAAGCAGACTCCCTGCTGAGCAGGGAGCCCGATGTGGGACTCGATCCCGGGACTCCAGGATCATGACCTGAGCCGAAGGCAGTCGCTTAGCCAATTGAGCCACCCAGGCGCCCCCCATGGTTTTAAATAGTAGGCTTTATCCTTTCAGAGTTGGGGGTAGGAACTGCATAAGTTACAGTTGGCCAGGTCACCAGGTCTATCTCTACTCTTCTTTGAGTGCACAAGTTATACCAAGTTCAGTCCAATTGGAATCTAAATATAACGTAAGAAGATACAAATAGGATATAGTAGAAGAAAGAGTTTCAAATTCGACAGCCCTTGATTCTCTCAGCATGGCACATCTAAAAGACGGGCAAAGAGGAAGAACAGAAATGGAAAGGAAGTACCAGAGGGCCACCCATCAACCTGGTACCATTCAATGGCCTTAGTTTCATTGTGTTGCTGTTCCTTTTATAACTGAACCAGAGTTCAGTATCTCATGAAGTGTCACTCCTAAATTTAAACTCGACCTCTTAGAGAAATTTATTTAAACCTTAAAAAGCAACAGCACCGCCACATTGAATTATAAACACACTGGCCAGTATAAAATACAAATATTTCTCTTATTTCAAAATTGGATTTTGGCACAAGCCCCAGAGATTTAAAGCAATGCATTTTCCACAGTTTATTCTACTAGATAGTTTTTTTTTTTTGTAGCAAATTAATTTGAATTTGTAATTAATTTGTAATCAAATTAATTACAACCTTCATCACTGACATGTATACTTAAAAAAAAATAGCAAAGGTTAGCATACTGATACCTTTATCGTAAATCTACGTTTCTTACATTTTTTTTCTAAGGTAATCTTCCAAAAAAGTTCACAATTTCAAAAGGCAGAAAATGACAGTGATTAATAGCCCTCCTCTGAGGTCAGCCTGAGCTCTCTGTACCACTCACTGGCCAAGCACTTTAAAGAAATCCCTTTATTTCTCTAAGCACAATTTTCCTCAATTGTAGATTGGGAATAATCATAGGACCTAACATATGAGGTTGTTGTAAGCTTGAATGAGATAATCATATAAGCTGATTAGCTGAGTGTCTGATACAGAATGTTCAATGCATGCTAGCTTATATAATAATAATGGGGAGCTAAAATCCCCTGGTTCTAAAATACAGGTGCTGCTACTTGAGTTTGCTTAATATCATCTCCATGCTCATAATCTGCCTCTGCTATAATTACATATAGATCTCCACTCACTTTTTCTGAGATCTTGTTTATCTTTCCAGAATGAAAAATCAGAACCAATTTCAGAAAATTTCAATTCCAAGAACTTCAGTAGAAATAAGTTTCAGCTTTACTCATTTTTAAAAGGTGCAAAGAAAGTGTAAAACAGAGTCTAACTAACACTTTTTGATGTTTTATGGCTAGAAGCTTGCAGCCTCCCAACTCTCTGGCCCACTTCTCCAATCTAAACAAGCAGGAATAAAAGGCCTAGGGGCTCGCTTCTTTAATCACACACACCCTGGCCTACAAGTGCAGTAACCTTCACACTGACCTCACTCCCTTAAACACAGGGAAAACCCCAAACCTCAACATGCAAGTAATAAATCTTGTTATACCTTCCGGGTTGTGTGTGTCACAGTCGTGACAGCTGAGCCAAATTTTGTGTGGGGATGCGTCCTGTGTCTAATGAGTGCCCACAACTGCAAGTACACTCCAGTATGAAGTTTGATTGAGTCAATTTGCAGGTTATTGTCATTTATCTAAATGACTGAAATTCAAGTAAGTTATCCTAGCAATCTTTTTTTTTTTTTAAAGATTTTATTTATTTATTTGACAGAGAGAGACACAGCGAGAGAGGCAACACAAGCAGGGGAAGTGGGAGAGGGAGAAGCAGGCTTCCCGCCGAGCAGGGAGCCTGATGTGGGACTCGATCCCAGGACACTGGGATCATGACCCGAGCTGAAGGCAGACGCTTAACAACTGAGCCACCCAGGTGCCCCCCTAGCAATCTTTTGTAACCAAATTTTGTAAGACAGATTTCTAGAAATTCTGCCTCAAAAAGTCTGTATTTCTTATACATAGCACATTAAAACAAACTTTGAGGACAAACCTTGACAAGAACTTTCATTTAAGCTAGTCTCAGCATATACACAGCAAACGGCCATTTTTGTACAACAAATATAAACACAGATTATTTTAATGGCTTTATTAGATTTTTTTCTCTTTCAGCCATAATAAAATGCAGGAATGGATGTTATATAAGATTATTTAAAATAACATCCTAAAAGTGAATATATACAGGACTTGCAGGATAATGTGTATTCCACCGTATGTTTCCCACCCAATTACACCCAGGCACGAATTTTTACTAACTTTTCCAAAACAGACATTACCTAAATTAATGTGATTTATAAAACTTTGATTCTCCAAAGTTTTAGGAATCCACATATTATTAAAGGTGAAATATACTTGTATGTTCCCATATTTTTAAAATTGAGAGGAGTAACATTAATTTTATATACATGAAGTCCTTTTTGTAAACTACAAATTTAAATTTAAAAAAATATTAGTATATTCACACATATTGTACCAGGGAATAAAAAGAGCTATATATTTGTAATGCACAAGAAAGTGATATATGATATCTAAGTGAAACTCCAAGCTGTCCGTTGAGTGCCTCCACCATGCCCAGCTCTGGGTTCCATGGTGGATGTGCAAGTGAAGAATGCTAAAACTGCTGTGGAGAAGCAAGTTCATATTCTTCCTCACACTGTACCATAGATTACATCCCTACAGTAGGACTATCCTCCTGATTAAACTAACACACAGTCTTTGGTGTTATTTCTGTACTCAGTGTATCTTAGCCCCATCTTCAAAGGATCACCTACATAGTGAAGTTAAATGAAATCTACATGCCTCTCCAAGGAAATTCTGGCAACCAGTACTCAGGTAAAGTGCCTTAGAAGTACTTTAAAAAGGCATTTTGATCACCTTGTAGACCCTAGGCACGAATATGGAGTGACTAGAGGTACAGATCTGTGATTCAACAGTCTTGCACAGTTCACAGCACTCACCAATATATGTTAGAAGAAGAAGAAGAAGAAGAAGAAGAAGAAGAAGGAGAAGGAGAAGGAGAAGGAGAAGGAGAAGGAGAAGGAGAAGGAGAAGAAGAAGGAGAAGAAGAAGGAGAAGAAGAAGGAGAAGAAGATAGCAGGAGAAGAAGAATGAAGGGGGGGGAATTGGAAGGGGAGATGAACCATGAGAGACGATGGACTCTGAGAAACAAACTGCGGGTTCTAGAGGGGAGGGGGTGGGGGGATGGGTTAGCCTGGTGATGGGTATTAAAGAGGGCACGTTCTGCATGGAGCACTGGGTGTTATGCACAAACAATGAATCATGGAACACTACATCAAAAACTAATGTTGTAATGTATGGTGATTAACGTAACAATAAAAATTTTAAAAAATATGGAGTGACTAGAAAACATGTATGACAAAATAAATTTTACCACCCTTTTATCCCTCATATTAGACTTCTGTTTTGTTGGTGTAGTGTAGATAGAATAATCTATGTATATCCTTAATATGAAAACACAGGCTTTCCAGGAACCCTGTGCACATGAAATGTCTCAGGAAGTTGAGGGACAGTTTGAGGTCAGCAGTCAGAGGCTCAGTGTTGCTTCACTACATCTCCTCTTCAATCAGGTAACTTCTGGATTCATTTGATTTGTACACTTCAGTAATAAGATTCCAATTAAGATTCCATTTTAGAAAAAAAAAAAAGATTACGTGTGTGTGTGTGTGTGTTGCTGCTTAAAAAAAATAAAATCCCTGATCTAGGTCTTACATTTTCCTCATTTAGAATATAAACAAAACAATATATACTTCTTCAAATCATGGCAAGGTTTACTACTGATTCTAAGACATTATCATTTTTATGCTAATCTTGCCATTTGAAAATATATGTAAACTTGCGTCTTCTCTTCATGTATGGAAAAAGTTTTTACTATAACTTTCTCCTTCAGTCTTCATGTCTCCTTGGATGTTCAATCATTATTCTCACTGTTCCCTAATTTGTTCCTCCACTCTGGCTAGTAGTGAGGACATACAATGAATTTACATCAAGGGCATATGATCAACCACATAAACTAAAGTTTAAGTGACTTTTTAAAATGCAGAAAATGAAGAAGCTGCACTGTTTCATGAAAACAGATATGCTTTTCAATTATAATTGATGTAATATTTTGGTGATTTAAGAAATATTACAGAGATGAATGACATCTTTTGCCCCTAGACCTTTCCCAGCCCATAAAACTTTAATTGCAAGTCTCCTGTGTGATTTCTTGGTCTCTCTCTCTCTTTTCTGTTCTAATCTTCCTTCCTGCTATTTCTGTGTTCCCACAATATCACTTTAATCATTTCACTGATAAAGCCTGTAGAATACTATCTAAACTCTTTTGCTGATAGCTGGACATCAATGTCCTACTCAAGCTAGTTCCAAATGACAACTTAATCTTCATTACATATCATAAACTATTTATTAGGTACCTACATTGTGCCAGACACTGTATAACTGGTGGACATACAGTGTGAAACTAAGGGAAAAAGCCTTTACTCAGAAGATGGATACTAAAAAAAAAAAAAAAACCGCTAAACTTCCAGAGAAGTATAAATAGTCCCCAAAAGCCACAGTCAAGAATCGTAACATTGATTTGCTGCTTTCATAACTTTATTCCTATGCCCTTTACTAGGAATGTCCTCCTATCCTCATGTGTACAAATTCTTACCATCTTTTGAAGTACGGTGAGAATTCCATTGTATCCACAATCCTCCTGTTTACTATATCTAACGATATCTTTTATCCCAAATATTCAGATTTTTAAAAACCTGGATCTAGTGTCTTATGATACTATGAGAATAAAAATTACATTCTATATTTAATATAAATAAATTTTATGCTTATGTACCTGTTGATTATGAGGAACACTTCTACAGACATAACTAAGGGAGTCAAGTGAATCAGGAGGTCCATATTGGAAAGCCCAGATTTTTTTCTTATTTTTACCATATTTCCCAGGGGATGTTTTTCTTTCAGAATTATATAGATGTATTTTAAATGAAGAGTAGGGGCGCCTGGGTGGCTCAGTCGGTTAAGCGTCTGCCTTCGGCTCAGGTCATGATCCCAGGGTCCTGGGATCGAGCCCCGCATCGGACTCCCTGCTTAGCAGGAAGCCTGCTTCTTCCTCTCCCACTTCCCCTGCTTGTGTTCCCTCTCTCACTGTCTCTCTCTCTGTCAAATAAATAAATGAAATCTTTAAATGAAGAGAAAATTTAGCTAAATCCACTAGTGATTGATTATCTGAGGTTATCTTTTTTTCCCAATTCTCAGAAACATAGTGAAGAGGATGAAAAGGGATGAAATAGAAAATATATACATGTTCTAAGATGTCTAAAAACACATAGCAATGCCAATGGGTACAATGAAAAAATGCCCAATATCACTAATCATTAGGAAAATGCAAATCAAAACCACAATTAGATATCACCTCACACCTGAATGAGTAGCATCAAAAAGACAAGACATAAAAAATGTTGGCAAGAATGTGGGGAAAAGGGAACACTTGTGCACTATTGGGAGGAAGGTAAATTGGTGAAGCCACTAGGGAAGACAATATAGAGGATCCTCAAAAAATTCAAAATAAAACTACCATAAAATCCAGCAGTTCCGCTTCTGGGAATATATCTGAAGGGGATGAAAACACTATGTTGAAGAGATATCTCTACCTCCATCCTCACAGAAGCATTATTTACAATAGCCAAGACATGGAAACAACTTAAGTGTTCAAGCACAAAAGCACAAATGAATGGTTAAAGAAGTTGTGACATGTATCTATCTATATTTATATATAGATATAGACAGATATAGATAGAGATAGAAATATCATTTGGCCACAAAAAAAGAGGGAATCTTGCCATATGTAACAACATGAATGAATGGACCTTGGAAGCATTATGCTAAGTTAAATAAGTCAGAGAAAGACATAATTAATTAAGTCAGACAAAGAAAAAATAATCTAAAAAACAAAATAAGACAACAAGCTCATAAAATAGAGATCAGACTTGTGGTTACCCAGGGGGAGTTAAGGAAGGGGGAATTGAAAGGAGGTAGCCAAAAGTATATATTTCCAGTTATATGATAAATAAGTACTAGGAATGTAATGTATAACATGATGGCTATGGTTAACACTGCTGTGTGGTATATATCATAGTTTTTAAAAGCATAAATCCTATGAGCTCTATCACAAGTGAAATTCTTTTTTTTTTTTCTTTTACTTTTTCTTTTTGGTATCTATATGCGATGATAATCCTGACAATAAATTCATGATATATGTAGGTAAAATCATGCTGTGCACCCTAAACTTACATAGTGTTATATATCAATTATATCTCAATAAAACTAGGAAAAAAAAAAACACAGCAAGTCTCCATGAATTTCGGACTAAATAAAACAATAAAATAAGTTCAATAATCAAAATGATAGTTAAAAGTTAAGGCCTACAGTTATCAAATTTTAGTGTGTTTCAGAGTCATCTGGAGATCCTGTTTCTTGGTCTAACCCCAAGAAATTCTGATTTAGTAGGTCTGGGTAGGGCCTAAATATGCATTTCTAACAAATTCTAACAAAGATTCACCTTCAAGAGATAAGATATAGTCATTTTGCTGTATTATAAGCTAAGCATCTTATTGTTTCCATATTTGATGGATATGCCCATTGAGACATCCATATTTCCTAGGATGGCCCCTCAGCCTGCCATCATGCAGGACTGATTAATGGGAAAAAAATCTGAAAGGGTTATATGTATATATGAATTTATAAAACTGCTAAAAACCTCTAAAAATGATTAAAAACAAGTCAGGAATAGTAGTGGTTGAAGTTACTCAGACACTGAAACACATATTTTAGTGGGAAATGATGGTTAAGTTAGATGTTTTAATTCTAAGCAAATATTGATACCAATATTCTTTTTTCAGTTGAATTCATTTACTGTATCTTGAAATAATGATCCTTTAAAATTAAGGCTTTCTGTTATATCTCACATACTTAATAGATGAAACAGGTAAGGTAGCCAGTACTATCTGCATGCTCTGTTTTATCACAATTTCTACATCTTCCCTAATATCCAGTAGTTAGAATTGCTTGTAGAAGCCACTCACAAAGAAACGGTAGCTGAGAAGAGAATGCAGATTCAAACCATGGTTCATTTTAGACTATGTATTCTCTTTTACTTATGATACTTAAACAAAAATTTGGATGAAATCCAAATTCAATTTTAGAATCCATAGATGTGCAAAATTTAGCCTGAGCTAGTCATCAACCATACATATGTAACAAGTTCTGCTATTTTATACTAAAATTGTTGAATCCTTCATAATACTTTGAATTAAAATGACTATCATATGAAAACTCATCCTCATTAAGTTTTGAACAAACTTGTTTAACACTTACTAAAGGTCAGGATAACAATTTAAAAAGTGACTCAAAAGATTTTTTTAAGTGAACATTCTGAAGTTTTCTAAAACAAGGATCATTATTCCTTTGCATTTTTAAATATGATATAAACTATTTTAGAATCATTTAATACTTTGAGACTTCTGAATAAGTCTTTTAAGTCTTCTATGCTAACATAATAACAATGATATGGGGATTTTAAGCAACTAAAATAATCAAAAAGTTGCAAAATTAGCCCTTTAGGAAATGTTGAAAGAATCAGTTAATTTAACTGATAGGTAATGTTAGGTATATGAGGAGATATTAAATAAGCCCATGGAAGAAGTCATAGAAAGATCATGGATTTCAAATCTCATAAAATTGGGATGGAATCCTGACTCCACTACTTATTGGCTCCATAATTTAGAGAATTTACTTAATGCTCTCGAATCTCTAAATGGAAGTGATAACAGTTTACTTATATAATCAGATATCAGCTGACTTAGCACAGTCTAATAGTGGCTACTGACTTATTTTCTTTGAGAATGAGTTTTAATTACTCAATATTAACTTTCATATGTGGACTATGATTTAAAGTTTTAACAAAAAGAAACAAAACTACGTTTTTCACCCTAGATGAGCCTTCAGTCTCATCTATAAAATGTAGGAATTGAATTAGATGAATCCTCAGGGCACTTATTTATTATTCTATTATATTCCAGATAGCTGCTGTAAGAAATTCTCAATTTAAATGATATTAAGATTCTGTAACAGATAGATTACCCTAATGTTAGCTAAGAAAGGTCTAAAGGCTGTGGTTCTCAAACCTGGCTATACATTAGAATCGGTTGAGTGCCTTTAAAAAATACTGACTCCAAAACTCAAATCAGAATCTTTGTGGAGTTCAGCTTGAGTATCAACAATCCTTTAAAGTAATATGATGACTCCAACTGTAGTCAGGGTTGTGAACCACCACCTTAAAGTAAAATTGTAAGAAATGTAGATGTAGGGGAAGTGAGAAGCATAATCAAGAATCCTGTTCCATTTCCCAAACTAAAGATTCTCTGATACAGGTGAGCCTCACAAAAATCTTTATCCAATGTCCTCATCCAAAATCTATTCTCTTATTTCCATCTGTCTGGAACAAAATCAGGTTGCTCATAATACAATTCATTTCATTCATTAATACCTCTTCTTTAGCATGATTTCCCCAAGATCAAAATCACAGCATGAAATACAAGACTTTCTCTTGTATCACACATCTTCATGTACGCACGCACACACACACACACAATCTATCAATTTCTATTTCACCTTTAAAAGTCACTGACTCAGGAAAGCCCCTCTTTGACCTCAAGATGAGGTTAGATGGAGGAGGTAGTAGGGCCAAGAAGCTAGGAAAATCCTGAACTCACTTCCTCCCATGGATACACCAAATCTACTGCTACATATGGAACAATTTCCTCTGAAAAAGAACTGAAAACTAGCTGAACAGCTCCCTGACGTGAAACGATAAGAGGGTCACATCATAGTGGGTAGGAGAGGCTGAGATATGGTCTCACCAAAAACCCCACCCTTAGCATGGTGACCCACAATTAGGAGGGATCTCACAAACCCAGGAGCTTCTCCCTGAAGGGTAAAGGGTTCATACCCCATATCAAGCACCTCAACCCCTAAGACTTGCACTGGAGAGATGAACATCCAAAACATCTGGCTTTAAAACCATGGAGCTTATATCCAGGAGACCCAAACAGCTATACAGAACTGAGATATTCTCTAAAAGCACTTGCATACAGACTCCATACATCCCAGGGCCCAGCCCCAGCAATAAAAGCAGCAGTTTGAAAAACATCTGAACTATAGGTGAAGGAGACTCATTTTCTAACCTTAAAGGATCTTTCAGAATGGCAGGGGTGTTTTGAGAGTCTCTCTGGGGACAGAGGTGCTGGTGGGTGTCATTTTTGCACTTTCCCTCTACCTTGACAATACTGGCAGGCATGCACAATCTCTGCTTTCCCACTATCTTACAAAGCTAGTATGAAGGTTCAAAGACAAAGGTAGCAAAATTAACTATAGCTACAATAATTAGTTAAGGGACACATAAACTAAAAGGTATAAAATTTGACAAGAAAAACATAAATGTAAGGGGTGCCTAGCTGGCTCAGTCGGTTAAGCATCCAGCTCTTGGTTTTGGCTCAGGTCAGGGTCTAACGGTCCTGGAATCCAGCCTTGTGTCAGGCTCCATGCTCCACATAGAGTCTGCTTAAGACTGTCTCTTTCCCGGGGCGCCTGGGTGGCTCAGTCGGTTAGGCGACTGCCTTCGGCTCAGGTCATGATCCTGGAGTCCCGGGATCGAGTCCCGCATCGAGTCCCGCATTGGGCTCCCTGCTCGGCAGGGAGTCTGCTTCTCCCTCTGACCCTCCTCCCTCTCATGCTCTCTGTCTCTCCTTCTCTCTCTCGCCAATAAATAAATAAAATCTTTAAAAAAAAAAAAAAAAAAAAGACTGTCTCTTTCCCTTTCCCCTTGGCCCTCCCCACTCTGAAATAAACAAATAAATGTTTAAAAAAACAACATAAATGTAAAAATGTAGAAATGTAGAATGTGTTCAAACTTAAGTTTCTACTAACTAAAAATAGACTGTTACATATAGGGCTGTTGTAAGCCTCAAGGTAACCACAAAGCAAAAACCTATAGTGGGATATAGAAAAAATAGTGCTAAATGAACTTAGCATAACACTAAAGAAAGTTATCACATCACCAGAAAAGAGAAAAAGAGAAGAAAAGGATAGAGCAAAATACAAAATAGCCAGAAAATAATTGACAAAATGGTAATAATTACATACCTATCAATATGTATTTTAAATATAAATGGACAAAATTCTCTAATAAAAAAATAGATTGATTAAATGATTAAAAAAGAAAAAAAGCCAAGACTCATCAGTACGCTGCCTATGAGAGATTCACTTAAGCTTTAAGGACACACACAGAATGAAAGGGAAGGGATGGAAAAAATATATTCCAAGTAAATAGAAACTGAAAGAAAGTAGAGGTAGCTTAGGCAAAATGGACTTAAAAAATATTTATTTATTTATTTGAGAGAGTGGGGGAAAGGGTAGAAAGAAAGGGAGAGAAAGAATACCCAGCAGACTCCCCCACTGATCATGGAGCCCGAAGCAGGGCTTGATCTTACAACCTTGAGAGTATAACCTGAGCTGAAATCAAGAGTCAGACTCAGCCCCTGAGTCACCCAGACATCTTGCAAAATAGACTTTAAAACAAAGACTTGAATAAAAGACAATTAAGAGCATTACATAATGATAAAGGGACCAAGTCAACATGAGGATATAACATTTGTAAATATGCACCCAACACAGGAGCACTCAAAATATAAAGCAATTGTTAGCAGATCTAAAAAGAAAAATGAATAGCAATACAGTAAGTAGGAGATTTTAATACCATACTTATGTCAATGTATAGATCAGACAGACAGGAATTTAAAAGGAATTATGGGCCTTAAATGACACAGAAGACCAGATGGACTTAACAGACATATACAGAACATTCTATTCAAAAGCAGCAGAATGCACATTCTTCTCAAGTGCACATGGAACATTCTGTGGGATAGATCATATGTTAGGCCACAAGTAAGTATCAGTAAATTTCAGAAGTTTGAAATCATATCAAATATTTTTTATGGCCAAAATGGCCTGAAACTTGAAGCCAATTAAAAGAACACAAGAAAATTCACAGATACGGAGATTAAACAACATGTTACTGAACTGAATGGGTCAATGCAGAAATCAAAGGAGAAATAAAAAAAAAAAATACCTTGAGACAAATGAAAATGGCAGTATGACACACTAGGATCTATGGGATGCAGCAAAAGCAATTTAAGACAGAAGTTCATAGTAATACATGCCTACCACAAGAAGCAAGAAAAATCTCAAATAAACAATCTAACTCTACATCTAAAAGAAGTAGGAAAATAAGGACAAATGAAGTCCAAAGCTAGGAGAATGAAGGAAATAACAAAGATCAGAGTGGAAAGAAACAAAACAGATTTAGAAAGAGAATAGAGGGGCACCTGGGTGGCTCAATCAGTTGAGCATCTGACTCTTGACTTCAGCTCATGTTGTGACCTCAGGGTCATGAGATTGAGCCCTGAGATGGGGCTCTGAACTCAGTGGGGAGTCTGCTTGAGATTCTCTTTCCCTCTCCCTCTGCCCCTCTCCCTCCTTGCACTTTCTAAACAAACAAACAAATAAAGTATTAAAAAAGAGAGAGAATAGAAAACATTAATAAAGCTAAGAGCTGGTTCTTTGAAAAGATAAAAGAATGACAAACCTTTATCTATACTCATCAAGAAAAAAAGAGAAGGCTCAAATACTAAAAACGAATTAAAAGAGGAGATATTAACCAATACTACAGACACGCAAAAGGTCATAAGAAATTACAATGAGTAACTATAGGCCAACAAATTAGACAACCTAGAAGAAATGGATAAGTTCCTAGAAACATAAAATTTTCCAAGACTGAATCATGAAGAAATAGAAAATTTGAATAGACCAATTACTAGTAAGGAGATTGAATCAGTAACCTCCCAACAAAAAAAGTCCAGGACCAAATGGCTTTACTCATGGAATCTATCAAACATTCAAAGAAGATTTAATAATACTTATTCTTTTCAAACTCTTCCAAAAAAAATAGAAGACGTGGTAACTCTTTCAAAACAATTTTATGAAACCAGCATTACTCTGTTATGAAATCAGACAAGGATGCTGCAAGAAAAGAAAATTACAGGCTGCTATCCCTGATGAACATAGATGCAAAATCCTCAACAAATATTAGCAAATTGAATTTAACAATATATTAAAAGGATCAAAAACTACGATCAAGTGGGATTATTCCAGGGATGCAAGAATGGTAAAAGTATTCACAAATCAGTCAATGTGATACACTACAATAACAAAATGAAGAATAAAAATCATATTATCATCTCAATAAATGCAGAAAGAGAATTTGACAAAATCCAATATTTGTTTATGATAAAAATCTCAGTAAAGTGAGTATAAAGAGATCATACCTCAAAACAATAAAGGCCATATATGGCAAGCCCACAGCTCACAGCACACTCAAGAGTAAAAGCTGAAAGCTTTACCTCTAAGATCAAGAACAAAACAGGGATGCCCACTGTCACCACTTTTATTCAACATAGTACTGGAAGTCCTAGACACAGATATTAGGCAAGAAAAAGGAAATAAAAGTCATCCAAGTTGGAAAGGAAAAAAGTAAACTGTCAATATTTATGGATGGCATGATTTCATATATAGAAATCCTTCGAGACTCTACCCAAAACTGTTGGAACTAATAACGAATTCAGAAAAGTTGCAGGGTACTAAATCAATATATAAATACTTGTTGCAGGGCACCTGGGTGGCTCAGACAGTTAAACATCTGCCTTTGGTTCAGGTCATGATCCCAGGGTCCTGGGGTCTAGCCCTGCATTGGACTTCCTGCTCAGTGGGGAGCCTGCTTCTCCCTCTCTCCCTGCTTGTGCACTCACTCTCTCTCTCTGTCAAATAAATGGATAAAATCTTTAAAATAAATAAATAAATAAATAAATAAATAAATAAATAAATAAATATTTGTTGCATTCTTATTCACTAACAATGAGCTATCCGAAAGAGATATTAAGGGGCATTGGATGGCTCAGTTAGTTACATGTTTGCCTTTGGCTCAGATGATGATCTCAGTGTCCTGGGACTGAGCCCCATGTTGGACTCCCTGCTCAGAGGGTAGTCTGCTCCTCCCTCTGCCCCTCTCCCCAACTCATGCTCTCTCTTTCACTCTCTCTCTCTCAAATAAGTAATTAAAAAAAAAAAAAAAAAACCTTTAAAAATTATTTTAAAAAATAAGAAAAAATAAATTTAAAAAAAATCAAGTTGGGGTGCCTAGGTGCCTCCCTCGGTAAAGCATCTAACTCCTGATTTCGACTCAGGTCATGATTTCTGTGTCCTGAGATCAAGCCCCAATGCTCAATGGGGGAGTCTGCTTGAGATTCTCTCTCACCCTCTGCCCCTCCCCACTAAAATAAATAAATAAATCTTAAAAAAAAAAAAAAGAAAACCATCAAATATCACACACAATTGTATCAGAAATAATTAAGTATTTAGGAACAAATTTAACTAAAGAGGGCAAAGAACTATACACTGAAAGCTATATGACATTAAATAAAGAAACTAAAGAAAACACAAATAAATGGAAAGATATTTCACACTCATGGGTGGAAAAATTAATTGCTAAAATGTCCTTACTATCCCAATAAAACTACAGATTCAATATAACCTCTACCAAAATTCCAGAGGCAGTTTATTCAGAAGTAAAAAAAAAAAAAAAAATCCTGAAATTTGTATGGAACCACAGAAGATTTTATAGTCAAAGTAATCTTGAGAAAGAGGAACAAACCTGGAGGCATCACACTCCCTGATTTTAAACTATATTACACAGCTACAGTAATCAAAACAGTTTGGTATTGGAATAAAAACAGACACATAGATCAATGGAACAGAGGAGAGAGCCCAGAAACAAACCCACAAATGTATGGTCAATTAATTTATGACAAAGGAGCCAAGAATATACAATGGAGAAAGAAGTCTCCTCAAATTTTTTTTTTTTTTTTTGAGCGAGTGAGTGAGAGAGAGAGAGAGAAGTGGGAGGGGCAGAAGAGGGAGAGAGAGAAGCTCTTTTTTTTAAGATTTATTTATTTATTTGAGAGAGAGAGAGAGAGAGCAAGTGTGCTGGGGAAGTTAGGGGCAAGGGGCAGAAGGAGAGGGAGAGAGAGAAATTTGGGGCAGACTCCATGCTGAGTGCAGAGCCCACCATGGGGCTCAATCTCAGGACCCTGAAATCACTACCTGAGCCAAAACCAAGAGAGAGAAGCTTAACCAACTAGGCCACCCAGGCACCTGGGAGAGAGAATTTTAAGCAGGCTCCATGCCCAGCACAAAGATGATGCGGGGTTCAATTTCATAACCCTGAGATTATGATCTGAGCTGAAATCAAGAGTTGGATGCTTAACCAAGTGAATCACCCAGGCACCCCAAGAACAGTCTCTTACAGTCAGTTAAAGTGGCTGCCTTGGGCTCAGGTCATGATCCTAGGGTCCTGGGATCAAGGCCTGCATTGGGCTTCCTGCTCAGCAGAGAGTCTGCTTCTTCCTCTCCCTCTGTCTGCCACTCCCCCTGTTTGTGCTCTCTCTCTGTCAAATAAATAAAAATAAATAAAATCTTATAAATAAATAAATAAATAAATAAATATTGTTAGGAAAACTGAGCAGCCACATGTAAAAGAATGAAACTGGACCACTGTCTTGCATCATTCACAAAAATAAACTCGAAAGGGATTAAAGACCTAAATGTGAAACACCCTCATAAAACTCCTAGAAGAAAACGTAAGTGGCAAGCTCCTTGACATCAGCCTCAGTGATGACTTTTTAGATCTGATTCTGAGAAACAAACTGAGGATTCTAGAGGGGAGGGGGTGGGGGGATGGGTTAGCCTGGTGATGGGTATTAAAGAGGGCACGTATAGAATGGAGCACTGGGTGTTATATGCAAACAATGAATCATGGAATACTACATCAAAAACTAATGATGTAATGTATGGTGATTAACATAACATAGTAAAAAAATGAAGAAAAAAATAAATAAAAAAGGCAACAAAATAAAAAATAAACAGGTGGGACAATATCAAACTAAAAGGCTTCTACACAGCAAAGGAAACCAGCAACAAAATGAAAAGGCAACCTACTGAATGGGAAAAAATATTTGCAAATCATATATCTGATAAAGGGTTAATATCCAAAATACATTAAAAAATCCTCAGACAACTCAATAGTAAAAAACAAAAGAAAAAAACAACAATTGATCAAGAAATGGGCAGAGGATTTGAATAGACGTTTTTCCAAAGGAGACACATAGATGGCCAAGAGACACATAAAAAATGCTAAACATCACTAATCATCCTGAAAATGTAAATCAAAAGAACAATGAAATATCACATTACATCTGTTAGAATGGCTATTATCAAAAAGACAAGAAAAAACAAGTATTTGCAAGGATGTGGAAAACAGGGAGCCCTCTTGCGCTGTTGGTGGGAATGTAAATTGGTGGAGCCACAGTGGAAAACAGTATAGAAATTATTTTAAAAATTAAAAATAGAACTACCATATGATCACTTCTGTGTATATATCTGAAAAAAATGAAAATACTAACTTACAAAGATATAAGCACCCCATATTCATTATAGCATTATTTGCAGTAGCTGAGATATGGAAATAACCTAAGTGTCCTTTGAAGGATGAATAATGATGTGGTATATCAACATATATTTTATATGTATATTAGAAAACATATATAATACTACTCAAACATTAAGAAAATGAAAGCTTGCCATGCTGAGTGAAATGAGTCAGACAGGGAAAGACAAATACTGTATGATCTCACTTATATGTGGAATCTAGAAAACAAAACAAAACAAAAACAAAACTCAGAGATACAGAGTATAAATCAGTGGTTGCCAGAAGGGAAGAGGCTGGTGCATCAACAAAAAGGGTGAAGAGGGTGAAGAAGTACAAACTTTCAGTGGTAAAAATAAAATAATAAAATAAAATAAAATAAAATAAAATAAAATAAAATAAAAATAAATACATTACATCATGGGGATGTAATGTAAAGCACCATGAGTATGGTTAATAATAATTGTACTGTACATTTGAAAGCTGTTACTCAGAGGGTAATTCTTAACAGTTCTCATCACAATAAAAATATATTTGTAAATTGGTATGGTGACAAATGTTAACCAGGCTTAATATGGTAATCATTTTGCACTATATACAAATATCAAATCACCTGAAACTAATGTTATATATCAATTATACCTCAATATTTTTTTCATTTAAAAAGAATTTTAATAAAACAAAATAAAGGTTTTATCTCATATTACACAGGAAAAGAAAAAGACTGGGTTAGATGCTGTGATACATGTATTCATAGCCCACTGGTCCTTTCCTCCATGGGACTTACTATGGATTCAATTTTAAGCTTATTTGTGTGATCGGTTGTTGTTCAGTGTCCATATCTAATGCTGGAATAATACATCCATGAAGGCAAGAATGATGTTTTTGCTCTTTATTCTCAGAAACAACACAAAGTGCCTCACACACAATAAGCACTCAATAGATACTTGTTGAATAATGAAAAGTGAAAGTAATGTTTTTCTTATCATTATTTGCACTTATTCAATTATCAGTAAGGTCTGAGCATCTTTTTAAGTTTCTACTGGTACTGTGCCTTTCTTCCGTGAATTAGTTTCACTATAGTATAATCTTTTTGACTCATTCAAGCACTGCAATCTATTCGTCCGAAGATAGAAATCAGGTTTCAATTGGCACAGCTGAGATTTAAACGGTCTCTTTGGTGTCAAAATGTACAGTTAATCATTGAGAACTGCCATATGACATAAAAACATCCAGCTGATTGACCTAATATCTTTAGGTTTGTGTACATTGTGAAGTAAAACCCTTTCAATCCTATTCATTGCAAGATTACACAATCTCATTTCTACACATAATAAAGATGAGTTATCTGCCATTCTGTATTGGTTTGGTGCAGTTTGACTGGATTCCACAAATAACTTTACCAGAAGTAAATTGGTCTATTTCTGGGTACACAGGCTGGGTTCTTGTCCCAGCCACTGCTTTGCAGGCTTATGTGAACCAGGGCAAGCGCTTCGCCTTTTTTTGCAGTTCTTATTCCTTAACAGAAAACAAATAGTTTAGACATACTCTCAGCTCTTTAACTCTGACATTTTATGATTATTAGAACCATTAACATATAATTATTGATTGAAACTGGATTTTTTTCTACAAATTCTGAGGAATTCAATGTTTTAGACTTGTATGCATGAGTGCACGTATTTGTGTGTCCATGTATATGCGACAAAACATTATCAACGTAGAAAAACTGTTTTATTAAAAAATACTCTAATTTTTTTCCTAAGAGATAGTTCACTGTATTAGTTTTTTATTGCTCTATTAAAAATTACCATGAGCATGGCAGCATAAAATGATATTTATTATGTCATAGTTCCTGTGGGTCAGAAATACAGGGATGGTTTAGTTGGACTCTCTTGCTTAGGGTCTCAAAAGGGTGTGCGTAAGTGTTGGCTGGGATTGCAGTCTCATCTGAGGTCAGGGCCTTTTCTCCAGTCTCCTGTGGTCGTCAGCAGAATTCATTCCTTGCAGCTGTACAACTCATGGAAACTTTCTTCTCCAAGGCCAGCAGGAGAGAGGACAAGTGTTTGCTGCTTCTGGTCTCTCACCTCTTGGTGCCTTTTAAAGATCCTACCCGATCAGGTCGGGTCCAGCCATAATAATCTCCTTTTGGGTTAACTAATTTTTTTTTTTTAAGATTTATTTATTTATTTATTTGAGAGAGAGAGAGAAAGCACATGAGCAGGGAAGGGGCAGAGGGAGAGGGAGAGAGAAAGAGTATCAAGCAGACTCCCCTCTGAGCATGGACCCTGATGCAGGGCTTGATCTCACAATCCTGAGATCATGACCTGAGCCAAAATCAAGAGTTGGACACTTACTGACTGAACCACCCAGGCACCACTCCCTTTGGGTTAATTTAAAGCCAACTGATTAGGGACTTAATTACATCTAAAATATATCTCCACTTTGCCAATTTGTGTGGATTAAAGCAGTCTCAGGCTCGGTTCACACTCAAGGAGTGTGTGATTATACAAAGATGTAGGGCATTCAGGTTTATCTTAGAATTCTGCATACCACATTCATACATGGTTTACAACATAATCTGAATATGGGCTATATAAGAGCTCCATTTTGGACAGTATTTCAAATGGTATTAATGTTCAATTTCAATTGTTATTTTGAGCATGATATGAAGGTTATTAATGTTTAATTTTAACTACTTATTGGAACTAAGAATTTACTTTTAATTGGGCTAATAATGGTAATAAACGTTTTTTTCAGTTAACTCTATCTCTTGGAACAGGCTCTCAAATTAAAATATAAATAACAGTTCTGAACTATATTTGTTTGTATCTAGTCTATGTGATGCTATACAAAATTAATGTTTTAAAACTCAGACTTAGCAAAAAAGACAATATATCTGTTTTCACATGAAGGAATAAAGACATTAAAAGTGTACAAAGAAAATATTTGCAAAATGATTGCATTTTATTTTCCCTTGTATTAACATAAGAAAACATAACTTGTATTAATGTAAGAAAACATAACCTCCACTTGAATTTCATTCTTTATGGTGAAATACCCATAAATAACATCTTAACATGAATCTAAATTTAACTCTTCTTATAGAAACACTACATGATAATTAACAAATCACAATATTTAGGACAGGACTCCTAGGTTTGAATCTAAGTGCCATTACTAACCCATAAGTTGTATAACATTGGACATGTTTCATACCATTTTCTGGTCACAACATCCTCATAAATAAAATAAGCATAATAATAGGTACCAGCTTTAAGAGGATTATGGAGAAGATTAAACTTGTTAATTAAATTTGTTTCTATATACTTAGAAAGAGCCTGGCACATGGCATTTGTGTGTGTGTGTGTGTCTAATATATATTTAAATGTTTTCAATCTGTATAAACATGAAATTATGCCTTTCAATTTGGACCTGTGTGTGCACCTGATGATAAAGAAATCCCTATACAAGTCTTAAAGCATAGAGAGACAAAAGTGATGCCTCTACTGTTTTTTAAAAACCCTGATACAAAAAGTTCTCAGACTTGAAGCTGCAGAAAAGAATACATATCCTACCCACTACTGCAGCTAACTGTTCACAGAATCATACTACTATGAGTGTTATTTTTTGTTGTTTTTTTTAAGAGGGAGGGGTAGGAAGGGGCAGAGGTAGAGAGAGAATCTATGCCCAGTGCAGAGCCTAATGCAGGGCTCAATTCCATAACCCTGAGATCATGACCTGAGGTGAAATCAAGAGTCAGATGCTTAATCAACAGAGCTACCCAGGCGCCCAGTGAGTGTTTGTTCTAATGGTTAGGATCAACCCATAAAAAAATACTTATGACTCAAACATGGTAGGGAAACAGAATATAAGTTTAACAAGTCTGAAAATATAAAATCAAAGTTAGATCTTTCAGGAAACAGGGTAGTAAGTAAAGACAGAGGTGTCAGTAAGAACACCAGTATTCTCATTTAATATAATAAAGGTTTCTCAATAGCTGCACACATTGATGATTCATGAAACCAAAGTCCAAATGAGTCATATAAATATGCACAAGTAACTAAAAGAATAAATAGAAAAAAATATATCTCTATCAAATACTGAGAGGAGTGAGGAAGGCTGGTAGAATAATATAATTGCACAGAAGGTATTTTTCACAGGTGTGAGTCAAAGGATTTTGTTGAAATTGATAAATTGAAAAATGGAGCTATATGCTTATTATTTAAACATATTTAGGTTCTTTCAAAAAACAAACAAAATTGGCAAACCTTTAGCTAGACTCATCAAGAAAAAAAGAAAACTCAGATAAATAAATCTGAAATAAATGAGATGTTAACAACTGATACCACAAAAATACAAAAGATCATTAAGTGACTACTATCAACAATTACACACTAATAATTTGGACAGCCTAGATGAGTAAATTCCTAGAAACATACAACCTACCAAGTCTGAATCATGATGAAAAAGAAAATCTGTACAGACCAATTACTAGGAAGAAGATTGAATCAGTAATCAAAAATCTCCTGACAAATAATAGTCCAGGACCAGATGGCTTCACTGGTGAATCCTACCAAACATTCAAAGAATATTTCAAACCAATCCTTCTCAAAGCCTTCCAAAAAATATAAGAGGAGGAAATTCTTCCAAGATCATTTTATGAGGCCAGCATTATCCTGATTCCAAAACCAAAAAAGGATGCCAGGAAAAAAGAAAACAAGAGGCCAATATCCCTGATGAACACAAATGCAAAAAAACTCAACAAAATATTAGCAAACAAATTCAACAACACATTAAAATGATCATACACCATTATCAGGTGGGATTTATTCCTGTGATGTGATGTAAGGATGATTCAACATTCATAAATCAGTCAATGTAATACACCAACAAAATGAAGGACAAAAAACATATGATCATCTTAACAGATGCAGAAAAGATAAATTAAGAAAACAATCCCATTCACAACTGCACCAAAAAAAAATGTCTAAGAATAAATTGATGTAGTCCTTATAGAAAACAATTTTTGAGTTTCCTCAAAAAGTTAAACATAAAGCTCTCATATAATCCAGTATTTCTACTTCGGGTGTTTACCTGATAATGCGAAATTCTGCCACAAACAAGAATGAATTACCGCCATTTGCAACAACATGGATGGACCTCGAGGGCATTATGCTAAGTAAAATACACCAGACAGAGAAAGACAAATATTGTATGAACTCTCTTACATGTGGAATCTAAATATATATACATCATACTATCTATATCAATATCTAGCTACCTAGCTATGGGCAAAGAGAGGTGGAGAGAGATTGACAAGAGAAAACAGAGAACATTATTATGTCAAGTATGTTTTACCCAGACCACCAACCTAGTGCTGTAGTCAAGGAGCTCATTAATTGTTAATTGAGCACCAAATGTCTTATGGTTCAAGCCCTTAAAATTCCCATTTTGGGTCTCAGGTAGGAATTGACAAGATCAGGGCCATGTTAGCACATACAGCTCATGTGGGTGTTGGAATACCTTTGGTGAGTAGGCCCAAACTGACTTCCAGAAATATCTTAATGGCTCAGTTGAGTGTTTCTGCACAATAAAACCTACACAACCATAGCAGAAATAAATGGTCTCTTAACATGTCATTCTTTCTGCATCCAGACCATTGAAAAAAATTGTTTTTGGTTAGATGGCCCTGTGCCCTCCCAAGAGCACCTTAAAAAAAAAAGGGGGGGGCGCCTGGGTGGCTCAGATGGTTAAGCGTCTGCCTTCGGCTCAGGTCATGATCTCAGGGTCCTGGGATTGAGTCCCACATCGGGTTCCCTGCTCAGTGCAGAGCCTGCTTCTCCCTCTCCCTCTGCCACTCCCTCTGCTTGTGCTCTTCCATCTCTCTGTCAAATAAATAAATAAAATCTTTAAAAAAAAAAAAAAAATCCACATAGTGGTGCCACCACTGCTCCGTACATGGTCTAACCTCAAACCTCACACTCGCTTTGGGATGGTATCCAGGCATCAAGCAGGAGCCAGGAGAACTGTAACAACACAAACAAAAACAGGAAGCTGCACAGTGCCCAGTGGAGTCTTCACCCTTCCACTGAACAGGCTGTTATTGGTTATCCTTTCTATTTGGGCTCCAGTTCCTGCCTGGTTTCTGTGCCCCCTCTCTCCCACCTTTAATTTCTTTTTTTTCTATTATTTAATGAAACTGCCAACAACTATCCCATTTTAGGGGCATTGCTTAGGCGGGAAAGCGTTATCTCCTTCTCACTTCTAGATCATTGTACGATATGCTGAAGGCTATTCCTCAGCCAGAATAACCAACAAGGTATTTGCCAAATAGAGGAAGTTTTCACTCCTGAGGGGCATTCTGCTCCTGACACCTAATATTTTTATCCCTCCAGTGCCTATGCTCCATGATTTGTTTTAAGAAGTTCAAATAACTGACGAAGCCTCAAAGTTAACAATGACTAGAGTAATTCTATCATCTTAAGGTTGGAAGATAATTATAAATTAACCTAGAATTCAAGAATTACTTTACATTTTAAGTAGTTTGATAAACCCCTGTTGGAAGACTCAGAAACAAAAAATTGACCTCCACTTTTCTCAGGCGGGGAAGTGGATGGCTTGATTTTGACTTTATCATTTTAAAAACAGATTTTTAAAATTAACTTAAAACTTCCATAACCATTTAAAGAAAAGGAAAAAAAAGGGAAAAAAGTCATTTTTATTATCCTGTTAAAACTATTTTAGAAGGAAAAAAAGTTATATCTAATGCCTCAATTAGCTGCTGGGTTGTTAGTTTTAAAAACAATTGTACAATTGCCTATTTTCAAATATGTTATGATTATTCCTTCTATTTTCTCCACAGAACTTAAAACATCAGTTTATCTGTTAACTTACTGAACCTAAAATAAAAAGGCAACACAATTAAGCTTTTGTTTTCTGGGATACAGAAATCTAGAACTCACTTCTGATTCAAGGATAGGATGAAAGTACAAAGTCTACAATTTGTATAAGTTCATTACAAATAATATACGATGCATACAAATATAAGATCTTCTGGAGGCTAGGAAAGGATAGCAGGAGTATTCGCTTAAGAGATGCAGTTCTTATCCTATCTAATTAAAGAATTAGGAGAAAAACGAAACTCAGCAGTAATGACATGCTTTTGGTATTTAAAAGCGTTTCTGGCACGAAAGCTTCATCACTGCCTCATTTACTTTACAATTTCTAAAATACAGACATGGCAACGGCCCAGATTAGAACTGGGAAATTAAAAACATTTTTTTTTCTTCTTGAGGAGTTTATTTCAGACATACTAAAAGTGGGTTATAAGAAAATATGCAGCAGAAAAGATCCAGTCTAACTTTGATCTGTACTCAAAGAAACTGACCATATAATAGGGCATCAATAATATACCAGTTGGGAATATATGATGTAGAATAACCAAAACATTGCTCACTTAGTTACTCTAAATCAAGATAGACACTTTTGTTTTTTTTTTTTTTTTTCTATCTTGTAGTCTCTGGAAAACCAAAAGCTAGATTCAAATTTGAAGAAAAGGTTGTCAGAATGGGACTAATTTAAGAGTTGTTTAATTAATCAAGGAGACTTTCAGAGAAGGTAGCTCTAATCCTGCGTTGCTATGTAAGCAAACCAAAATCTAAGCCTGTAAATACCTCACGATTACTAAATTAAAATCTGAGGATAGCCAATCACAAACAATTAACTAGCTTTCATCTAACCAATAAACGATTTTCTTGCTTTGCTTTCCCCTTTTCTCTATAAATGTCTCTTCCAGAGCTCCTGCCTATGGAACATTCCTAACTACTTCTGGCTTGGTGCTGCCTGGTTCTGATTTTTGCTCAAATAAACTCTTAAAAATGTTAATATATTTCAGTTTTTCTTTTAACGGAGTTCATGCCCATAAAGCCCAAAACCCCCAGAAATGAGGTAGGTTCATATGAAGTTTGGGTAGATATAAACAATCTAGTTATAATATTACTTTATTTATGTATATTTATTTATAGGATCTATGTGACATGCCCCTCTACTTTAAAAAAAAGAACCACAACTCATCTTTTATATTTTCATAACTTATGTTTCCATTCAATACACACCTACTGAATGTGAACCACAGAGCAGGCTCTAATTTAGGTGTTGAAGATATGAAGATGAGAACACAGACAAGAACCTTGCTCAAATTGATAAGACTGTCTAACATCAGGATGGTATAAATAATTTCTCCCATTATAGTCACAATAATGAGAAATTTACATTTTTATTATTGAAATCTGAAGACTAAGTGGAGGTAGTGGAGGTAAAAACCTGGCAGTGTTTCTTTCCCCCAATCCTTTAATTCTAATACCACACCTGGCCTTCAGTTAGGGGGGAAAATGGAAGAAAAGGGAAAAAAAGGAATTGACTTCTAATGTAGAAAGCATATGTGCTTTATTCATCACAAGAGTTAATTGTAAAAATGGGACCAAATGGGACATTCTACAATGTCATTTGGAACTTTTATTCAGTAGGTTTAAAGTATCTGTTTCGTGCGCTTTATATACGTAAGGAGTTTTGAATAAAATAAGGGAAATAAGATATGCATAAAACGAATTGTAATGGAGAGAAGAGTGCAATGGGTGGGAAGAAAGGTGCAGATGAAATGTGAGGGAGTATTTGGAGAAAGAGGGCCTCTTATGATGTATGTGTGGGTGTTGGGAAGGGCAGGGTCAATGTGGTTGATTACAGTGAAATTTTCATGTCATCATTTATTTCAGTGAAATATAAGTGTGGATTCTAGTCAATTTGAACTTTGCTTAATACTTTGTCACTTACTGAAATTGCAAGACAAGGGCTATTGGTAAAATTTTCTTTTCTCAATATAGGATGACCATGATACGATACTGAACTTGGAGTATTCAGATCCAGTCTAGGAGCCTCACCAAAAGTGTGGGAGGACAACAGCAAATATCGATTGCTAGTTGCTGCTAGCAGCAAATTACATGCCATAAAAGCATCCAAAATATTGTTAATCTATTCAGTAGAAGTCAGGATTTTCCTTCCCCCCATACCTCATCTGTCTCGTCTCCTTTGTATGACAGGCTGGTTATTACTTTTCCAGAACTGTTAACAATGACAATCTTTTTTTTTTTTTTTTTTTAAGATTTTATTTATTTATTTGACACAGAGAGCGAGAGCAGGAACACAAGCAGGGGGGGTGGGAGAGGGAGAAGCAGGCCTCCCACAGAGCAGGGAGCCCGATGCGGGGCTCGATCCCAGGACCCTGGGATCGTGACCTGAGCCGAAGGCAGACGCTTAACGACTGAGCCACCCAGGCGCCCCAACAATGACAATCTTAAGCTGGCTGGTTTACTCTTTTTCAAACTGCAACGACCTAAAGGAGGCACTGATGCAGACATAAACCCATAAATCAGGTTCCAACTTAGGAAAGAGAATGTCAGACATTTGCTTTCAGGATTACAGTACTACACATAAAAGCTGTAGTCACATCACAGTGCAGGTTAATTTGGAAAGCTTCTCTTTCACTTTCTTCAGTGTTCAAAAATGACAGATTCCACTAATATACATTATAATACATAAATGGACTAAGAAAATAAGAAATTATATTATTGACTCTTACATTGGACTAATCTTTCTAATACTCCTTTTCATCCTTGGTTTTAAACAATAAGACCACAGGGAGGTGTGTTATTTTAAAACATATTTAGGTTGTATTTATAATATCTGACATACATTAAGTTTAGAGTGAAAAAAAACTCAAAAGGTATCATTCTACAGATGCCGAAATATAATGAATAAGGGTCAAAGTCATGAGGGTCAGTGTTATTAGAGGGCTTAGTGTTAGCTACTATCATAATTAAATGATATGTAAATTATCTCAACAAAGGAAATCATATGCACACAATACAGATACTTCTGCATATGAAATAAACTCTCTTGGTACAGAAATGATAAGTTAATGCTAGAGAAATGTAAGAGAAGTGTTGGTTGTTTACCTAATATTGACAGTACTGACAGTCTGACTTTCTATTTTTATAACAAATGCAATTGTTCAGGAGATCTGCATTAATTGCCCCTATTTAATCATTTATTTAGGAATGAGCATGTAGTGCGATTTCTCTTCAGTTGTGAAGAAAAGCTTCTCGGGGGACTCTAGAGAAAGGTTTCCTTGCTGATATATAGAGACACATACACAGAGGGGCCTTTGTTTTTCTTCCACTGAATTGGCATCTCCATGGGCTTCCTAAAATATGCTGCCGCCACGGAGCCACAGTGGATGGCCACTGAGGATGGTGGCACCTGGTGGAGGGAGGCAAGGAGAGATTGTGTGGTAGGCTGAATGATGGCTCCAGAAGACCTCAACGGCCTCACCGCGTGCAACCTTTGATTGCTACCTTTTATATGATGAAAGAAACTTTGCAAAGGGGACTAAATTAAGGATATTGAAATGGAGAGATGATCCTGATTATCTCAGTTGGACCATCCATGTAATCACAAATTTCTTTATAAGAGGGAGGCAGAAGGAGATTTTACCACAGAGAGGAGAATGTAACATGAGGCAAGCAGAGAGAGTTTTGAAGACATTACACTGTTGGCTTTGAAATGGAGGAAGGGACCATGGGCCAAGGAATGCAGCTCTAGAATCTCGAAATAGGAAGGAAACAAATTCTCTGTTATATCAGAAGGGAAGGTGGCCTTGCAGATACTTCCATTTCATCCAGTGAAATTGATTTCAAACTTCTGGCCCCCGGAACTGTAAAAGGATAATTTTGTTTTGCTTTAAGCCACCAAATTTGTAGTAATTTGGTGTAGCAGTCACAGAAAACCAATACAGATGAAGAGATTGGAAGGAGCCATTAAATTAATCCATCTTGGCACCACTTAATCACAATACTGTGAGGTGCACATGTGGATCACCTAAGTGGCTTTGCTTATTGTTTTCTATAGCAAATATTTGTTCAACGGGTTATCATTTTTACTGACTTGACTGGATCTTATCCTAAGCTTCCATGCACATATAACTTTAGAGTAATTGCTAATTAACTAATTTAGTGCTTATGTTGTCAGAAATTCAAAGGCCCAGGGGAAAAAATAAATCACTTATCACAATTTTATATAAGTCATATTAGAAGCTATCTCAATAAAAGGCACCACTATATTTTCAATTGCTCAAGTGAAAGATACTCTGGAGCTATCTTAATGCATTTTTGTCTCACCCTCACATACAAATCTATCAGCACATCTTTCAGATCTGCCTTTGATTTCTCTAAAATCAGACCACTTGTTTCTTCTCTCTTTCAGTGCTACTATCCTAGTACAAAGTACTTTTTTTCATCTATACTCTACTGTTAGCCTTCAGTTGTTCTTCCTGATAGTACCCTTGCCACATAGAAACAGAGATATTGGACGCCTGGGTGGCTCAGTTGGTTGGGCGACTGCCTTCGGCTCAGGTCATGGTCCTGGAGTCCCAGGATCGAGTCCCGCATCGGGCTCCCTGCTCGGCGGGGAGTCTGCTTCTCCCTCTGACCCTCTTCCCTCTCGTGCTCTCTGTCTCTCATTTTCTCTGTCTCAAATAAATAAATAAAATCTTAAAAAAAAAAAAAAAAAAGAAACAGAGAGAGATCTTTTTAAAAATACACAGTGAATTATGCCATTCCTTTGCTCAAAACGTTCCAATGTCTTCCTCTCTTGAAATAAAAGCCCAAATCTCCAAAATTGGTCATAAAAAACATATAATCTGGCCTGAATCCCAGAATGAAGACACAAGCCCAGAGCTGAAGCTGACCCATAATGGCCCACAGATAACATATAAGAGAGAAACTCATTTTAAAAAATTTTGTTTTAATTAGGGCTGGCTGCTATCCAACAAAATCTTATGAAATCTAGAGATATATGGCAAAGTATTCTTTTTAATGTCTTTTATTTTTAATCACCTGATATTATACATATATTTATTTGACTTTTTGGTTCTCTCTCCAAAACTCCACAAAATTCTTTTGTTTTCAGTTGATCCTCAATACCTAAAATATATAGGTATTTAATGTTTACTGTTACATGAGTAAGGAACACTAAATGAAGCTACTATGCATATATATAAATTAATGTCACATCAATTGCTACATGAAAGAATAAGTGGCTACCTAGATAGTGGCCAATGCTACCCACTTTTGTAATCTAGATGTTCTTGCTGATATTAAAATGTTCATTTAATGTTTGTTGAGTGAATGATTTCTCAAAAATGATACACATAAATCAAAATATAAAGAAAATAAGAATAAGAACCCTGTTGCTATGGAAAGAATGACTATGTCTCCCCAGAATGTACACGTTGGTTGATAGTAGGAGGTGGGGGCTTCGGGAGGTAATCAGGTCATGAGGGTAGAGTCCTCATGAATGAGATTTAGTGTCCTTATAAGAAGAAATATGAGAGAGATGATCTCTCTCCCTGCCAATATAAAGGCAGAAAGAAGGCAGTTGTCTGTAAATCAGCAAGACAGCCTTCATCAAGAACCCAATCATGCTGGCACCTTGATCTCAGACTTCAAGTCTCTAGACCTGTGAGAAATAAATGTTTATTATTTAACCACCAAGTCTAAAGCAATTTTTGTTATAGCAGCTCAAATCACCTAAGACATCTGTGAAGGGGTATTATTGATCTCATTATAAAAGTTAGAATTTAAGTAGCGTAGCCAAGAGTGGCCGACATGGGATTCCAGGCGTTTATTCCTTTCACATCAAAATGAAGAATCACAACCTGAAAATTCAACAATATTTTGGGGATTCCCCTATAAGAGCTATAGCAAAAAGAAAATAAACTGAAATAGTATTTCTTTATCTTGTAAAAAATGATTTTATTTTCCCTGGACTAATACATAGAGATTTGTCCTCTACATTCCAATTAAAAAAATACTAAAAATGATAATTGTTTCAAGATATACACAATTACCAAAATTTTGCAGAAGGATCTAGCATTTGACAAGAGACTTAGTTTAAGGGCGCCTGGGTGGCTCAGTTGGTTAAGCGACTGCTTTCGGCTCAGGTCATGATCCTGGAGTCCCGGGATCGAGTCCCGCATCGGGCTCCCTGCTCAGCGGGGAGCCTGCTTCTCCCTCTGACCCTCCTCCCTCTCATGTGCTCTCTCTCTCTCATTCTCTCTGTCTCAAATAAATAAATAAAATCTTAAAAAAAAAAAAGAGACTTAGTTTAAGCACTTCAGAGAGGAAAAAACAAAAAGCCTAAAAGAAATTAAGCCTGAAGAATATTAAATAATGTTACATAAATTTTATTTATTTACATTTGCTCCATCGTTAAGTTGTAAATACTTCTTGACTATTTACAAAATCTCACACTAAAATGAAAGGAAGCATCCCATCATAAGGTGGGCAATAACTTTACCAATCTCCTTTCCCCAAAGTTAGTATATCCTGAAGGGGTATATATTCATTTTCAAAAGCTTAGAAAAGGGCACCTGGGTGGCTCAGTTGGTTAAGCGACTGCCTTCGGCTCAGGTCATGATCCTGGAGTCCCGGGATCGAGTCCCGCATCGGGCTCCCTGCTTGGCAGGGAGTCTGCTTCTCCCTCTGCCCTCTTCCCTCTTGTGCTCTCTGTCTCTCATTCTCTCTCTCTCAAATAAATAAATAAAATCTTTAAAAAAAAAAAAAAGCTTAGAAAAATTCACTGATAAGTTATGATATTTCAGAATGTTTTGAAATATGGCTCTAGCTACTTTTGGTAGAGAGAACAACCACACAAATCTCCAGGGTGACTGCTCATGATCTTACAGGACACTAGGGTGAGACATGGAGTTAGATAGATCTTAGTACTAAACCAGTCAGAATATTCTCCCTTCTAAAGAATAGCATGGAATCAATATTGTGGTAATTTTGTTTTTCTGCCATTCTTACTGTGGTTGCTCAGTGATCTGCATTCTGTAAGCCCACAATTTAAAAAGTGATGGATTCGCACTCATTTTTTCTTTACTTAGGGCACATTGTATATTATGTACCAAGTATGATGAGTACCCAGAAATCTATTGAACTCTTTCAACAATGTTACAAAATATATGAAATATTTTACCAGAATTTGGTGCCTTGATAGTAAATTGGCCATACTTCATTTTTATACTGAATATTTCAGTAAACACCTCCCCAAAAATGTTTTTGTTTTGTTTTTGCTTTTTCTGTTTCCCCATGTTATCTAGAAAGAGAGAACCATCAGGCAGCCTAAGCCTCAAATGAATCTGATGATGTTCAGTGGTTATAAATACAAAGAGATGTTCATCTACTGAAAACACAGGAAGAAAAAAAAATCCCATTAAGATAAAGCATCTAATTTGAAAGAAGCAGAAAGATAGGGAGAAAAAGTCACATTATCAGGTGGTTACAAGCTAAAGTATAATAACCATTAAAAACAATTACTTTATGTGGTGTATTTCCCATTTTGGAAAATGACTGTAAATCAAGTCAACCTAAAAGCATTGTTTTCTGGAAAACACTTGCACTTTTAACTGAGAAATAGTTGAAGTCTTAAAAAAGGCTTTAGATATCAATTTGTCTTTATTTTATGCATACAATTCTACTTATATTTTAAAATTCTAAATATTTATAGTATGAAAAGACTTTAGAGATTATTTAATCTAAACCTCTCTTTTATGGAGATAGAGAAATATGCTCAGCTCTTTTAAGAGGTAAATTACATGTTAAAATGTATCAGAAATGAGATGGATTTTAATTCCTATCTTCTGATTTAAGCCCAGGGCTATTTTCATTGTACTCTACCAACTATCTTTAATATGTATAACATAAATAATAAATTCCATTTGTATTTACTAATCCTAAATGAAAAAGCAATAATAGACAATAGCTTTTGCATCATCATGTGAGTTTATTGAATGATTTTTCATCTATTTATCTTCATTAAGAATAAATAAAATATCAATGAAAAGAAGTAAGACATTTGAGTTAGATGAATTTTACTTGATAAATTTATGATTATTTGATATACTGGGAAAAGAGGAAAACTCATTTAATTATTGAAAGTCTTTACAAGTATCCTGTTAAAAGACTTTAATCATTGTTAAAAATCTTTAAAAAGACATTGTATGAATCTATTACCTTAGTGGCAGGTATTTATGAATCATCCTTGTATGGGTTTCTGAGTTACCCTTTTCATCTTCTAAAATATCGTGTATGTAATTATATATATATATATAAACAAAAGTCAAAAACATTGGGAGGTGTTTACTGAAATATTCAGTATAAAAATGAAGTATGGCCAATTTACTATCAAGGCACCAAATTCTGGTAAAATGTTTCACATATTTTGTAACAATGTTGAAGGAGTTTAATAGATTTCTGGATACTCAACATACTTTGTGCCATAAACTGTTTTTCCCTGAAAACAGAGAATATCAAGCAATTCTGGATATTTAAAAATTTCAATTACCCTTCACTTATATAGTTACAGATATAAATTAATTCTGTTGCTATAAAGGATTGTGAGTGACAAGATATAAGTTCCAGGTTCACCCAAGCTATAAGTGACTTCCAAATTCATTGAGAAATGAATTTTTATCAACAGAGAAATTACAAAGGAAATCAGCTAGAGAAGAAATAGTTGCTTAAGTATTTGTGATAAGAAAAAAATAGCCCAGATTCACCAGTTTGATTAAGAGATGTTTTCTCTTAGTTTTATCACAAACCAGGAATATGTTCGTGTCACACTGCGTCATTACCAGAAGTAATAGAAGTTTTACCATCCATTTGTTATCATGAACAATGTTGTGTGTGGATAAAACTGAACTGACTTTTTAATCGATTTTGATTATTTGCTTTTATTTTCTGAGTATACTTCTGAGTGTCTCCTATACTGATTAATTACAATTATTAATTTCTGTGTGATTACACAGCATTCAGATAATTTTATTAAAGAACTTAATTTGTTTACATCACACTCTTTTTCATTATAGTATGGTAGGCAGAATGGATCCTCATCATATCCCTACCCTAATTCTTGAGTCCTATAAATACGCTACTTTACATGGCAAAAGGGATTTTGTAGAAGTGATTAAAGTTACAGACTTTATGATATGAAGATCATCTTGTATTATCCTCACCTGGGTGGGCCCAATCTAATCACATAAGCCCTCAAAACAGAACTTTCTCTGGCTGAAGCAGAAGAGATGTAGCAGAAAGAAAAGTCAGAGAGTTAAGAAGTCTATTAGGGGCTTTATGCACTTTTGCCATTTTGGAAGATGAGGGAGCTATGTAATTAAGCATACAGATGCCCTGTATATGCTAGCAGGTAATGAAGATCCCAGGCCTAAAGCCCCAAGGAATTTCATTCTGCCAACAACTGAATAAGCCTGAAAGAGGATTCTCCCCAATAGTCTTTAGATAAGAGCCCAGAAACGCAAATGCCTTGACTTCTGCCTGATAAGACCCAAAGGAAAGGAACTGGTCAAGCTGACACACAGACCTACAGAACATTAAGATGATAAATCTATATTGTTTTGAGCCAGTAAATGTGTAGTGTGGTGATTTGTTATGCTAGCATAGAAAACCGGATTTAGTTTTATAAATACAACTAAACACAACTGGATTTACTTCTTCAGGGTCAGAGATAATTTCTTACTCATCATGATATCCTTATTCTCTTGAAGCACCTTTCACATAGGAGATGATCAATAAAATTTATTGATTGAATATAATGCTCTATCATCTTACATCCTTGATCTTATTTTAAATTGACTTATTTTTAATCTATATATTTTCAAGAGGAATATAAGATGATTTACAATAAAAGCAGTGTAAAAGAAGACCCAAAGACAGAGGCAAACAAAGTATGCTATGACATAAAAATAAGAAAAAAAGGAACGGCATATCCCTAAATTGATAAAGCAGGTTACAAGATTTGAATCCACATTTAGCACTGAGCATCCTATCAGGCAAAACAAAAAAGAAAATACAATTTCTTACTTAGTTCTGATCATCTAGACATATGAAACTATTCAATTCATCTAAAAACATGCATATATTTTTACACAGTGTCTGTACATAAAGAACATTGAACATCATAATGAAAATTATCTTTTATAATGACAGAAGGATTACATATACTTTTATTTCTTATACCAGCCCTCAGTTATGGCTAGACATATTATTTAGGTCTTGCTTTGTTTTATAAGTATGTCTAAGATAACCCTGAGTGATATAGCTTGGATTTGTAATGTTTACATTACCAAAATTAATAAACAGATTATGCTTAGGAAATCCTTGGGCATTGTTAACATGTCTCTTGACACTGTCCTTCAAGGCTGTGCCCCTTATGGGCAGGGAGAATAATCAGCTGCTTGATCAGATGGCAAATTAACTGTTCATATTGACCGAGAGAATACTCTGAAGTATTTTAGGACAAGGCTCCTTAAAGGCAGAGATTATAAATGATAGACCCTCATGGCAACATAAATACACAATTGTGACTGATTATCGCCACTGACTTTGGACCACAGACAGAAGAAAAACAATAAATTCATGCATTATGCAGATGATGTGTGAACGCACTTAACTTGCTTCATTTGTAGACAAATTCATATTATTTTTCCCCAAATTCGTTCTTCCCATTTGAAAATCACTTCATGATTCTTTAAATTACTTAATTAAATAATACTGTTAGCACAGGAAAGAGCCCCAGCCCAGGTACGAGTGAAACAGAAGCAGGTCACCCTCTCTAGAACTCAGTTTAGTATATTACAATCCAAACATAGGTCTTCAGTTACTTTGCTTCTGAGGCATCAAGAACATAAATATTGTGGGTTTTGGTCTGTCTTAAATTGTTTCTTTCTTCCTAAGTGTTTTTGGTCTCTCAGGCACCAAATTTATCCATTTTATTTCTATTTTTTAATCTTATAATATATCCCATCCTCCATTAGATAGATTATGAGAGGAATGCCTCTCCACTTAGACCAATGCTACCCAAACTTTTTCACTGATAAACTCCTGATAATAAAGTATGCTGAATTTGAGGCCCTACAATATCTGGGGCACAACTCAAGAGAGTCTGCAAGAGAAAAATTATTTCACTTCTTATTATTTTAATTTGCGGGACTATCTATAGCATTATTTCCCCTAAATATTTGAATGATGTAAAGAAAAGTAAATTCCAGACAGATGTGCCATTTTGTTCTTTAGTTTTACATACTGCCTTGCATACTCAGTATGTGAGGCAAAGACTCAGGAAATGTTCTGTTCAATGTCTTGTAATTCTAACAAAAAAACAGGATCAGGAAAACATACTCTACCTGAGCTTAGTTTTTTTTCCAAAGAGCGTTTTGTTCCAACAGGGAAATTGAGTTACCAGGGTGATCTTCAGTCATAGTCACACTTAAAATTTGGAGATGGCCCACCTCTACAAGCAGTGTTTCTCTAACAATATATAAGTTGCCAACGTAAACTCCAAAGTAAATTCAGGTATAAATAAATACATGAATCAATAATCAATATGTCAATCAACAAATTGTATTCATATGGAGGAGTGTAACTAATATTGGTTGTGTACTGAGGATAAACCAAGATTTTCAATTTTAGCTATTTAATCAGAGCTATGGGAAAGTGACATAGGAATGTTGGTATGGTAAATATCTGTGTGAATATTTACTTCTGGTTGTATAGGCTTCACTCCAATGATTTGGAAACGTTTCCAATGTGGAAATATGGCATTTCTAAGGCATCCTTCATATTAAAAAGCTTGAGTGGTATAGTTGCCATTTCCTAAGACACAGTTCCAAGGAAGTAGGACTGAAGAACATATGCATGAATTAATGCAATGATCCATAACACCAGGCAGAAAAGATGCTTCCTAAAGTAACAGAATATAAGGAAAAGAGAAAATGCAAGTCTGAGGTGGCTCTTTAATTTTGGGGTTCCTTTATTTAAAAGAAAAAAATAAAGTATAAAAACCCATCAGAAAAATACTTTTATCATTACTAAATCAAGTAACAATATTTTTGTGAGTGATAATTCATAATAGATTTTTATTCGGAAAGGGAAAGTAACTGCTTGTGCCCTAAAATAGAAATCAGCTTTACCTCTCCTGAAAATTATATCAACACATTATAGGTTCCAATAGCAATATATTCTAAAAGATCCTTTACTCAATAAGGAAACTTATTTGCCAAATTAGAGTTCCACTGGTTCCAATTATAGTAAAGATATGTTCCTTGCCAAGCCAAACATTCAATTTTCAATAACGATAAAGGGATATGTTACAGTTACGATCAAAGAGAATTTTTACAGCCTGGATGTTTAAATGCATCTCCACATTCTGCCTATGCACTCATACTTTTCAGTCAATTGCCATAATTTTCAGAAAACAATATTTAGTTTTTGTTATCACACAATAAATAAAATTTAAAGATTTAGATAAATCCAAAGTAGACTCATTTCCCATGAATTTGATACCTCCTTTCAAAGAAAGCAATGAAAAAAATATACATATGTTAGTATAGTCTGGAAAACATACCATATATTGAACAAATATAATGATGTGTTATATTATTGTTATTGAAATTGAAAGGCATTTTACTATTTCTGTGATAGTTAATTTCTGACTTGCATTATAGAATTTTGCATATTAGAGCTGTGAAGATAGAGCAGAGGTTTCTTGAAGGCAAATAAATATTTCAACCATCTTTTTGTCCACTTCATTGGTTAGAAAGTACCTAGAAACTTTCTAAAAGCTTATTTATTTATTTTTTTTTGTAAACTGGAGATTAAATAGATTCTACTTCACTATATTATTAAGGGAATTAAACTAATTTATGTATGCAATGACATTTCAGAGTGCCAAGATACATTGCAAATGTTCAATAAACCTTAGTCACTACCATTTTATGGTTTATTGTCTTAATATTTATTATTACTAACACTTTATAATTTATTATTATAATGATTCTTATACAATAATCTTGCAATAAGCTTGGGCAGAATGACTTTCATTATGCTCATCAACAATAGATAATTGTTGAGAATCCACTAACTGCAGAATATTTTAGACTATTGCCTATTTTTTTGACCCATGAGTTTTAATCATCGGAAATCTGAAATCTGTCTGCTTTGGACACCAGAATGGATACAACAAAGAACTTTCCTGGGTGGCAGGGCACCAAGATGCTAATTTCAGCTATCTCATGAACTGGCTGTGTGATTATGAAAAAAAAATGTTACCATCTCTAGAAATTATAATCCTTAAATGGTTTTTAAGACAAGGACTTTAAATTAAGAGATCTCCCTAGAAATAAGTGTGCAAGGCTTATAGTAAGGTTAAGGTGTTTGTTTGCAAGAGTAAAATTCATATTATAACTGCTAAATAGACCCCATATTATCCAGAATAGGGTATTCTCACCCTGGGGTTATAGACCTGGTTCAGTAACTCATCAAAAGTTTGCTCAGTAGTCCTAGAATCATTACAGATAATAGCAGCTAATTTTGATAGCTGAAAACCAATATATCCAGAATTGAGAAAACTCTCAAGCAGACAATATTTGCATATGGATGGGTGAGCACATGCTCCAGTGGACATTTCTTGTGTTTGCACTACCATAATTTTCCTCTATCCTTATTGACACCTTTCCCATTAAACTTAACTACACAGTTAAGGAACCGATAATCAAATATTGACAGCCTAGCCTCCACTCCCTTTCCTCTGGGAAAACTGGTACATTTCTAATCTAACTCATTATGTTGTGGTTTTTTTTGAAGATTATATTTATTTATTTGACAGAGACAGATAGCAAGAGAGGGAACACAAGCAGGGTGAGTGGAAGAGGGAGAGGGAGAAGCAGGCTTCCCCGCTGAGCAGGGAGCCCGATGCGGGGCTCGATCCCAGGACCCAGGGATCATGACCTGAGCTGAAGGCAGATGCTTAATGACTGAACCACCCAGGCACCCCTATGTTTTCATTTTTTAAAATATTTTATTTACTTATTTATTTGAGGGACAGAGAGAAAGAGCAAGCAGGGGGAGGAGCAGAGGGAGAGGGACAAGCAGATGCTACGCTGAGCATGAGCCCCATGTGGGACTCCATCCCACACCCCAAGATCATGACCTGAGCCAAAATCAAGAGTCAGACACTTAGTTGACTGAGCCACCCAGGTGCCCTTATGTGTTCATTTTATAATATAATTGAAGGGACAGTATTCTAGCCACTGCACTATTAATCCTGTATAGTGCCTATAATCTTAAAATTACTTAAAATTTTAAATTTACAATTCTAAATGTTTTCATTCCATCCTTATAGTCACTATCAATAGCTGGTTTATTTTCTGATAAACTGAGGCATATAAAAAACTCAGTAAAATAAAACCCATTGATGAAAGTTAAACATTTTAATGGGGATATATGGCTTGTAACTTGTATAACTAGTCCTTCCCGTAGATTTTCCTGTCATCACTCAGAACAAGCGTTTTCACATATGTGAACTAATCTGTAGAAAATAAGGTAACTTCTAATAACTAGAGATTAAACATTCTCCTAACACTTTTTCTCAATAATAAATTAGTAATAATTGAAATACAGAAATTTTTAATTGCTTTGAAATCTTCTATGAGCATATTCTTTGCCCCTTACATCATCTAGTCTCAAAATTTTACCTCTTGATTTGAATTCACTTATTGTAAATATCAGTAGTGCCTCCTAGAATTAGTTTGTGATACAGTGTATATATTATAAACGAACTCAGCTGGTCAGCTTCTACGGCTGTTACTCTTGGCTCTTCTTAGCATTCTAATTCTAATTCTGCTGTTACTTATTAATTATCTTCTTAATTAGTTTTGGTCATAAAATAATAAAACTTTATGGCAAAAATGCAAGCAATTCATCTCTCTCATTCTTTTTAACTTCTGCATTGTATTTCACTACACAGAAGTAGCGGAATTAATTTAATCAATATTCTGTCAATGGATAGACTGTTTCCAATTATCTTGCTCTTTTTTTTTTATTAAAAGATTTTATTTATTTATTCATGAGAGACAGAGAGGCAGAGGGAGAAGCGGGCTCCCAAGGAGCAGGGAGCCCAATGCAGGACTCGATCCCAGGACGCTGGGATCATGACCTGAGCCGAAGACAGACGCTTAACCATCTGAGCCACCCAGGTGCCCAGCCAATTATCTTGCTCTTATAAATAATGTTGCATTAAATATACTTGAGTATAATCATTGTATATTTGTGAGAGTATATTAGTATTGACTATGGGAACAAATCCTAAAAGTAGAATTGCTGGGTCTAAACTTACTATTTTAGTCTTGATATCTTTAAAATATTTAGTCAATATTTTAGTCTTGATATCTATCTGTATGCATATATATGAATGTATATATACATATGTAATTTTTACCATTTTTTACCATTAATTTTCTCCACAAAAAAGGACACAGAATAGCTTTTATTTTATTTTTTAAAGATTTTATTTATTGGGGCGCCTCAGTGGCTCATTCGTTAAGCGTCTGCCTTGGCTCAGGTCGCGATCCCCGGGTCCTAGGATCGAGCCCTGCATCGGGCTCCCTGCTCAGCGGGAAGCCTGCTTCTCCCTCTCCCACTCCCTCTGCTTGTGTTCCCTCTCTCGCTGTGTCTCTCTCTGTCAAATAAATAAATAAAATCTTAAAAAAAAAGATTTTATTTATTTGAGAGAGAGAGAGCACACAAGAAAGGAGAGGGGCAGTAGAGGGAGAGGGAGAAGCAGACTCCCGCTGAGCAGGGAAGCCCCGCACGGGGCTCCATCCCAGGACCCCGGGATCATGACCTGAACCAAAGGCAGACGCTTAACAGACTGAGCCACCCAGGCACCCCAACACAGATTAGCTTTTAAAATGAAGAGAAGAAACCTAAACTAAAAATAGTACAATTTCACAGGCTAAAATAGTATTTGACAACATTTTTTGGAGTTGTGTTAATACCTTATCACTGGATATCATTGATTTGCCACCTTTCTCTTGTTCCAAAAAGTGCAGCATGACATAAAAATTTTAATGAAATATTATGTCAAGTGTCTAATACTTATTGAAGCAACTGGAGATCCTTTGGGGGTATCACAGGCTGGGAATTCTTCTTCACAATTATTAAATGGTGTTTCACTAACACATTATTCTCTTTTTAGATACACTAGAGTTCTGTATAGAGACTTAAAAACAAGCAAGAATAGTGTAAATCAATAAAATCCACGCTAGACTCTTCGATTTTGCTTCAGGGTCAAACTCAAGAATCTATGATAAAAGATGTGTATAGCATTTAAAAGAAAAACCAGTAAAAGGAAAATATTCACTAATGTGTAGTCAAGGAACTGTCAAGGCATGTATACATCTTCTCCCAATTCCTAATAACTGATAAAAAATAAAAAACATGATTTCAGAAGTACAGAGGCATATCGAAAGAAAAAAAAATACATAGTGTACCATTATCACTACCAGCCATGCCTATTTTAACAAAAAAATACAAAGTCTATTGAAGATTCAGAAAAAAATTACCCAAATAAATTACAGGTTAAGAAAACAGGATTATAAGGAAAGTAATACCTCTGTGGCAAAAGAAAGAGAAATAACATATTCACTGAGAATTTAAAAAGAAAAAAAAAGTGTGGTTGTATTTAAATGAGAGGAATAATGGAAGTTTGGATCTTTCCCCGATGTTTGGAGAAAATGTTCCCACAACTCCCAAGGGATTCTAAAGCTTTTGGCTGGAGTTTCATTGTCTTCCATTTGTCAATAAGCCTTTAGAATATTTATTCATTCCTGAACAGACAGTCTTGTAACACTGTCCTCAGAAAAGGGACTGGAAGTTTGACAAGTCTGAGTGATTTGAAACACAAAAGACTGCAAAGATGGTTTCTCCATTAATACGTTGTTATTCTAGGCAGAGAACACCTGACTCCAAAATAGCTTTGAGAACAAGCTGCTTCTTCTAGTCACCTGCTGTACCTACATTATCAAATCTCTCTTTGTCACAGAAGAAGGATGTGTGGTAAATGGAAATGGGAACCATTTTTGACTGCAAACTCCATTTGGCCTCTCTCCCATAAAAGTGGGTGCAAGAACCAATTTTGGATATTCAAATTTGGTATATTTATGCTGAGCATTTTTTTCTTTTTACTTTGCTTACACTTCATGTAGATAAGGTGTTAGACTTTATATTTGGAATGCAATCCTTAGCCTTCCCTTCTTCTTCCCTAGTGCAATGTGCTGGTTTTCCTTATACTGCCTTGACTTTTCCCTTCTTAATATTCTAAACTTGGAGGAAAAATACTTAGCTTTCACAGTGTCTTCTTCCAAGCTCAAGGCCAATCTTCATACTGATTATGAAAAAAACTAAAGACGTTCATAATCATGTGCACCTGAATGATAAACGGCAGTTTTACAAACTGATGAAAATCTAAAACAAATGCAATATGCTCTAGGAATGTAAACCTAGATATTATTTTGGCCTTGCTACTCATTTTGCCACATAACCTTCATAAAATCCTCATCTTGGTCTAAGCTCGTTTTTCTTATCATCAAAATCAAGATAAGTACAATTACATTGTCTATTTCATTGGGTTATTTGTATACTCATTCTGTCCTTCATTCATGTTTATTTATCAATTATTTATTGAATGCCTATTGTGTGGTAGTTACTGACTTCTTGTGGGAATCACATGAAAAAGAAAACATAAACTATATTAAAAACTAAAGGATAGAAAAATATGCATAAATATATCAGATATTTCTACTGCAATCATTGCTACTACCATAGCTATAACTTCTTGAGGCACAACTACAACAATTACTGTGTAACTACTGAAAAAAAAAATGCATCCCGTTATCCCCAAAGTAGGGTTTTCATTCAGTTAAACCTATGTAGAACTTGCATCTATTACACACACACACACACACACACACACTACATGTTTATATATATTTTTTTCACATACATACATATAGACACCTAGATATGTATATATATATACATACACCAATATTAGTTACATTGTATTATTCTTTATACAATCAGAATCCACTTCAGGCAATATAAGAGGAACAGTTTATAGTATAATGGCAACTAGGCTAACCATGATGGGTTTCCCTGTCCTTTCTGTTAACCACTCACAGTAATGCTGAAACAATAAAAAGCTTTTGTCGGGAAAGGCCACTGGGAGAGATGTCACAGACTTTTACTTACCACTTTTCTTTTTTTTCTCTTCCTACCTCCCATTTGCACAGACATATCTGGTTCTGGCAGTTGCTAACTTGGATATGTTACACAGTGACCAATAAGAAAACTTTACTACATTGTTATTACACACTTCTGATAGCTGTTCTTACCCAAAGGAAATAAAAATAACTGGAGTCTAGAGCAGTCAGACTTGTTTTTGTACTGTCATTTGATGAGAGAACACTTGAATGCCTTTATGAGATTTTATGTTATAATTGATTTTTCATTACATACTCCTGTGCTAACATTGGTATAAAAAAGCAAAGTCAATTTTTTCTGCATATTTGGGCCATTCACTCTTTTTCATCCATTTAAGGCTACTTTGTAAACATCGATTTCTTAAAAGATTGATTCCATTCTTGATAAAGTAAGCACATATACAATTAAAATAGCATTTTAGCATTGTAGGAATACGGAGGTATTGATTATAACTATTATGAAGTAGAATATATAGCTGCCTTCTAGTTTTGTTGGATTAGAAATGGATTTTCAAGAAAGAAACACTGAAGAAGTATTTTATAACAACTTGGTGTTAGAAGTTTTGCAATTTATAAACTAATGCTTTAAAAAAAGATTTGCCTATGTCTTTTACCTGATAGAGAACTGAATGATTGGTAACATTCTTATTTTTTACGTTTGTGTTTCCAGCTAGGATCTCCGTATACTAGTATATACCTATGTATCTTCTCTAAAACATATGTGCTTTATATAAAACGCGTGACAAAATATAAACAGAAAAAGGTCAGAGCAAAACAATAAAAATGAAATTAAAGTAGAAATAACCAAGAAAAGAGTCTAAGGATGGGATTCAAAAGTGCAATTCCGGAGCACCTGGGTGGCTCAGTCGTTAAGCATCTGCCTTCGGCTCAGGTCATGATCCCAGGGTCCTGGGATCGAGCCCAGCATCGGGCTCCCTGCTCAGCGGGAAGCCTGCTTCTCCCTCTCCCACTCCCCCTGCTTGTGTTCCCTCTCTCGCTGTGTTTCTCTGTCACATAAATAAATAAAATCTTAAAAAAAAAAAAAGGGCAATTCCACTGACCTTGGAAAAAGAAATTTTGTAGCCTCTGTGCTAAAAGTTTAGGAGCAAACATGAGAGGTATTTTTGTGCAGACTAAAAACACTGTGGATTACTATAAAGATATATATAGTAAGAGTAGACCCATCTTTTAGTCTGTCAATGGTCTTGAATCTCACATGGAGTTGAAGATAAACAACCATATATGACTATTAATAATAATTGGATACATGTCCTCGCCATTCTCATTGCCTCCTCTACAGGATATACAGTTTGTAGTCCCCATAGATGAAACCTTTCTGGACTCGAGATTGGGATAAGGTTTTGAAGAATTAATTCTAAGGCTAAGTGAGAGCAGATCTTCCATCATTAAGCAATTCAGTCCAGGAAACCATCCTGATTTTACACACAGCTTCACAGAGCTAACCTAGATTGTATCTGCCAGGCACTATTCTTACAGGATACTATAGCTAATAATTAGAGATTTAAAGAATAGAGAGAATGAAAACCTGGAAATGGAAATGCACAACATGCGGAGAGACTGGGAAGAAGGGTGATATGTAATTAGAAAAATAATACCTAAATTCTTATTTTGTGCACCTTCATTTTACATTGCCTTTATTAATACAGGTATTGCAAAAGACAACTATTGATGGTTACTCCAAAATTCAACATTGGTTATGGGATTTCAAAATTTAAAATCTTCCAAATATCTCTTAGCCACCCTGAGCAGACATTTCTTACCAAGAGATACAAAAAACAAAAACAAAAACAAAAACAAAAAATAAAGCCCTCTCTGTGCAGCGAGTAGGTTAGAATCCTGCACAATCCTCACAATGTCCGCATACTTAAGCCATTTAAATCTAGTCTTGGCTTTCAGAGCATGCCACTCTGATGCATTTCCAAGTATTGCTCTGTTCCACTGTTTTTTCACCAATTGTCTCTGTGTATTGAATTCCACTCACCATTCAAATTTCAGCTAAGCTGACACTTCCCATTGGAAGACTTCCATAATAATTTCCCTTTCTATGCAAAGAGAGACTTATAAATTATGCAAGGGCCATTAGGATGTATGCCATAAGAAAGGTAAAATCTGGTGGTTCAGATCAGACAGATGGTTTTTCACTGCAGTGGCTTTCTGTCCAACCTCATGGAGGTGGTGGTCTTTGATCTGTGGAGATTTGATAAAAGGAGATGAAGACAGAGTGGTGGAGAGAGAAGGTTTTACGTGAGAGATAAGATTGAAAGGAAGTTTGGCATTATCCTAAGAAGTCTGCATTTTAATCTTGAGACAGTGGGGAAATTCAGAATGTTATGGGACAGGGGAGAGATAGAATCATAATTATTCCTTAGAAATATTAATATTTTCAATGTATGCAAGGTGCATTTGAATAGGCAACAGTATTACAAATGTGAACACCAGATAAAGAATTGTTATAATAGTACAGGAATAGAAGTCCCCAACAAGGATAACATTGGAATCAAAAGAGCAAAATGTCCGAAGGTTTTAGAAACTGAATCAATAGGATTTTTTTACCTTACTAGATGTGAAGGGTGAAATTGAAAGTGTAGATAAAAAGACTTCCTTTTGAGTCTGATGAGCAGGAATACAGCAGGGGCAAGTAAACAAAAAGGAATTAAGGACTTTGGGGCAGGAAGATGATGAGTCTAGTTTTTGACATAGATACTTTGAGTTTATGTTGTCATGTCCTATTAGACTGGGAGGCAATTAAAAATGCATTTTGGGGGGCACCTGGGTGGCTCAGTCAGTTAAGAGTCCAGCTCTTGATTTCAGCTCAGGTCATGATCTCAGGGTCGTGGGGTCAAGCCCTGATTGGGCTCCGTGCTAAACGGGGAGTCTGTTTGAGGATTCTTTCTCTCTCTCGCTCCCTTTGCCCCTCCCCCTACTCATGTTCCCGGGTGCTTGCTTGCTCTGTCTCTCTCCCTCTCTCACATCACATGCTCTAAAATAAATAAATAAATAAATCTTTAAAAAAAATTTTAAAAATGAATTTCTGGGGCACCTGGGTGGCTCAGTCAGTTAAGTGTCTGCCTTTGGCTCAGGTCATGATCCCAGAGTCCGGGGATTGAGCCCCACTCAGCCCTGCTGAGCAGGGAGTCTTCTTCTCCCTCTGACCATCCCCCCTCTCATGCTCTCTCTCTCTCTCACTCTCTCTCAAATAAATAAATAAAATCTTTTTTTTTAAGATTTTATTTATTTGTTTGACAGAGAGAGAGAGCAAGAGCAGGAACACAAGCAGGGAGAGTGGAAGAGGGAGAAGCAGGTTTCCCGTTGAGCAGGGAGCCTGATGAGGGGTTCGATCCCAGGATCCTGGGATCATGACCTGAGCCAAAGGCAGATGTTTAACGACTGAGCCACCCAGGCGCCCAAAATAAATAAAATCTTTAAAAAAATGTATTTCTGAAATTTAGAAGAGAATTTGAGGCTAAAATAAACAAATTGTATTATATAATATAATTATATAATAACATAATATAATCATTATAATTATATATATATATATATATATATATATACTTGATAGTAGTTTGCATAATGACAATGAGAACTTATAGATAGATAAGAGAAAGAAAGAGAGAGAGGTAGATAGGGAAAGAACCATCAGTATACAGTGACAGAGGTATTCCTACTCCTCCCCCTACACCAGGGGAGGAGACTTTCAAGAGAGCAACTGTGATCAACACTTCCCAATATCCAAGGCACCATCCATGATTGAGAAAATATTTTAAGTAAATGGTTGAGGCAAGATTAGGATATGTGCTCTGAATTCCAAGTCATCTCTTTTGACAATACCACACAGTCCTATATCATACCCACCCTTTCAAAATTATAGATTTGCTCTGGTATTTGAGGCTTTGGTCATAAATCTCTCCTGGACTCTGAGATAGTTTAAGCAAAACTGTACAGTCTAACTCTTCTCTCTTGCTATATATTTATTTATAAAAGATTTATTTCTTTATAGTAGAGAGATAGATAGAGTGAGCTCTGGTGGAGGGCAGAGGGAGAGAGAGAATCCCAAGCAGACTCCCCACTGAGCATGGAGCCCATTGCAGGGTTGGATCTCACAACCCTGAGATCATGACCTGAGCCAAAATCAAGTAGGATGCTTAACGGACTGAGCCACCAAGGCGTCCCCTCCCTTACATTCAAATTGCATCTGGGAACGATGCGAGAAGTAGCATGGGTAAAGAAGATTTGCAACCATATGTTAAGGAAAGACCAATACCAAGTCGACATTAAAATGTATGCACATGCAGTTCATTTTCATGATAAGAAAATATATAATCATGATTCGTTTTTATATGAGACATCCAAAATGAATGCCTTGATTATGTTTGTGTTAATTTTATCATTTAAGCTTTTTAAATTCAACCCAACACTGTTTGTTTTTTTAAATAAGGTCAATCATAGATTCCATACTTGGGAAGCCTGATGTACGGCATGCATACAAATTAAACCTAAATCTGAAACAGGAGGAATTTATTTTACATTCATAAAATCTAGTACCCAGGATCACAAATGTCCTGAGTCCATTACATTCACCAACACATTTACATCTTCTGAATTCATAATATATATACAGAACTATAGATGTACATATGAAATAATAAGTAATTAGATTATTAAAAGTGTAGGATTTTTTTTTAAATTTGTGATATGTAATATAGCAATAATTCAAAAGCAAATTTCTGGAATTTTTAAACAATATATTTGCATTCTTTTTTTATGCAAGTTTTAGAGTGTTTCAATCTATCATAATAGTTATTTGACATCAAATTTCTCCTTAAACTTTCCCACAAGGTAATCCAAATAATTTGTGTGGATAAAAATAACATCCCCTGTTCCATTAGCCCTTTACTATTCTGCAGGGCACAGCAATAGGCCCCACGGAACTATAGAGAATTAGCCTTCCTTCGGTAGCCTCTCCCAATTTTGCACTCAAGCTGGTCAGTCCCCAGAGAGTGGCTCAACTTTAGCTGGGGGCTTATGCCAGTTATAGAAGTATATTTACAGAGCTGATACCTGCTCAGGACAACTTCACACTGCATCCATTTTATAATATTTTCCTCTTTGGATTCCCCTAAGTTTTTTTTTTTTTTTTAAAGATTTTATTTATTTATTTGACAGAGACAGAGACAGCGAGAGCAGGAACACAGCAGGGGGAGTGGGAGAGGGAGAAGCAGGCTTCCCCGATGTGGGACCCGATCCCAGGACCCTGGGATCATGACCTGAGCCGAAGGCAGCCGCTTAACAACTGAGCCACCCAGGCGCCCTGGATTTCCTTAAGTTTTATGAGACTGCCATCATAATCTCTTTTAGGTCCAGATAAGCCACTTTGAAATTTAGAAGAAAACAAGAGACAGTTCAAGACACAAAGTGTGCTGAGCCTAGTATTTGGAGTTTGAATTTTCGATGGCAACATGTATTTTATAATCTCTTTAGAACACTGTTAACCACACTCCCTAACTGTTTTAATATAACTGTTAGATTTTCAAAGCAAATCTCATTTGAGATAGTATCTCAAGTACCAAATTAGTATCTTTCTTTTGGAGACAAATCTGACTAAATACTATGAAGGAAACTCACTCAAGACAATTCCAAAAATGGGAGCGAGATAACAGATGAGGATTAACTTAGTATTACATGGCAAATATGCATGATAATGACCACTGTGCGTTATTTTACAAAGTAGAAAACTAATAATATAGTATTCCCAATAACTTAGCAAATAAGATGTTGTCTTCAACCAGAAACATCTAGGGACTTCGGAATTCAGCAAAATACACCTGCAATGATAGTAGAACCAGTATTTGGAAGTGCAAATGATTAAGAAAGATCCCAACACAGAACGATGCTTGTATGCGTGGGTTGCATGTTATGATTCATGCTACTAAAGATGAAATAATGTTGGGTGAATAACAAAAAATAAATAGGAAGAAAGAACAGAGGAATGAGAGTAATTGTGTGTAACTTTTATGAATGGGAAAAGGATAAAGAGAACTGGGAACTTTATCTTTGGTCCTTATTCACATTTTTTAATGGTGAAAGATTTTATTTGGACTCATTTTTCCAGGAAATTCACTACTGTTTTATGTTGAAATTATATTTTATTGGATCATTATATTTCAATATATTATATTATTATTGATATAATAGCAATCTAATAAATAGATTAGATTAGATTATCTTAGATCAGTACATTCTTCCAAATGTTAAATCAGGTGTTCTTTATGCACCTTTTCTGACATAACATTTATCTTTTCCCACGCACACTAATAACGGCAATTCCTATCAAAGGTATGAATAATGCATTATTCTAAATGTATAAAACATCTTAGCACTACATTTAGAACATTTTCAATCTTGGCAAGATAAGTACAGATTCAACAACAGTAAAATAATTTCCCAGAAGAACAAGAAGCTAACAATATACAATGTAGTGAGTCTTTTAATTAAAGATCTTGAATCTAGGGACGTCTGGGTGGCTCAGTCACAAGCATCTGACTTAGGCTTGGGTCATGATCTCAGGGTCCTGGGAGCCAGCCCAAGTCTGCTTCTCCCTTTCCCTCTGCCCCTCCCCATGCTCATGCTTTCTCTGACTCTTCCTCAGATAAATAAATAAAACCTTAAAAAAAAATAAAGATCTTGAACCTAATACCAAGTGCTTCTTTAAAGACTCCTAACTACTTGGAAAAACAAAAAACAAAACAAAACAACAGCACATGAATACATTCATAAAGCAAGCACATACTATTACATACCATACTTCTGTACAGAGACCCCCTATTAGTTTGCTAATGACTAGTTTGTAAAATGTGATTCCATACACAATGGGTACCTCTGTTGGGACCAGCTACAGAATTTCACATTTTGAGATGTATTCAAATGCTGATATAAAAAACTAGGCTCTATATAGCACTTTGTCAAGTAGAGGCCCCCCCAAAAAAAAAAAATTGAGGGGATTATTTTTGCCAATATTATCTAATTTATTCGATGAATTAGATTTTTGTGCTGCCATTTAAAATTAGATTTGAATGAGCTTCTCTATTTTTAATGATAATATGAAACTTCGTAGATTATACTATTTAAATATTTTAATCTTACGTTCTCTCGTAGGCCAAAAAAATGAATAAAACAGTCTAGTGAACAAGAGCCAGAATCAGAAGAGAGTTTAAAGAAATAGGTCATATAAGATACTACAGTGAACTAAAAATAGCATTCAGTAGTTGCTTAGCTACAGTTGAACTTTACTGGAAGGTGGGCTGGTGTTGCTGTATCTTTTGATATTTTGTGAGATTAAAAAATCTGGATTTTGGTATAAAACCTGTAGCCTTTAAGCTGGCAATATACAGTCTCTGACTATGTTATTTAACTTACAAAATTCACCTTTGGCTCATGCATATGATACATACATATAATGATGATTTTCAGTATCCTGCAGCTAATTTGTTCTAAATTCCAGTTTCATTTCTCTGATTTGCAATATAGATGTTTTTTTTATTTTTTATTGTTATGTTAATCCCCATACATTACATCATTAGTTTTAGATGTAGTGTTCCATGATTCATTGTTTGTGCATAACACCCAGTGCTTCATGCAGAATGTGCCCTCCTCAATACCCATCACCAGGCTAACCCATCCTCCCACCCCCTTCCCCTCTAGAACCCTCAGTTTGTTTTTCAGAGTCCATCATCTCTCATGGTTCGTCTACCCCTCCGATTTCCCCCCAAGGTAGCAGGAGGGGTAGATGTGTTTTCTGAGTCGTAGTATAAAAATGTCTTCTTTGATGCACTATTTTATCTAAACTTTAACCCATTAGTAATTTCACATGTCTAGCACCCATTTGGTTGCTACCGATTTTCCCCAAGTGAACTTGCAAAGTTATTCTATCATTTGACAGAATAGGTGTCTGTTTATAAGTCATGACCTTTGCAAAATGATAGCATACTTGCCATTTTTCCATTTTTCATATCTGCATCCATGAGGATTTAAAGTCGCTGTTCTGTTAAGTCAACCACAGTGGCATAGTAATAAAGAAGGTTCATTTTCTCACGTAACAAGCAGTCAGGATATGCAATCAGAGTTTGCTCAGAAAATCACCAGAGATCTCAGCTAGATCAAGTGTCTTGCTTGAGTATCATTCATTCGTAGCTTTCATCCTTATGACCACAATACAACTACTCTAGCTCAAGTGTGAAGCTGGGATGTTAGGAAGTGAGATGGAGGGCATAGCAAAGAACAAACGGTTAGTGTCAGCCTTGTCAGTCCCTTCTAGTCAGTAAATCAATAGCTTTCCCAGAACCCCTACTCAGTATTTGCCCTCTCATGTCTGGTAAGCTAGCGCTGGTATCAGGACCACAGCTAGCTGCATGAAAATCTGGGGGAAAAGATATTTTTAACTGGGTACATTGCTGCCTCCCCCAAAATAAAATTCTAAAGCAGGAAAGAATGTATACTTGTCAGACATTTAGCAATAACTCCCTGTCCTGGTGATTCTGCTCATACACCTGCAAGCAGACCTGAGTTTCACAACAAGAAGACTTCTAAGAGCTGTTGGTCAAGCTAAAAACATGTTGCTGCCCCTGCTCCTTTTTTTCCTTCTTCTCCTCTTCCTCCTCTTCTTTCTTCTCTTTTAGAATCATATGATCAACTTTTATGAAATCATTCATTATAGAAAAAATAGAAATAAAGGTGCCAAGACACACTGCCTCTGTTGGCAAGCTCCTGGCATGAGCTCCTGTGAGATGGTTTAAAAGGCTAGGGAGGGGACAGTGCCTACCTAAGCCGTACTGCATTATCAATCCATCTCTGAAACTGTAATTACCTGCTGATTCTGTTTCTTCAAGCTTGCAAACAATTGCACTTAGCCTTCTCCTTTGTGGATGTTAGGGATCATTTCATACAGATTCTATGAAACAGTCTTACAGTCTGTGACTACTGTAGATTTCATATTTGAAATTCACTTAAGTAATAAGTACACCTGAAATGTATAATATATATGAGGCACTATCTACCCCACTATATGGATGACAGCTTTTGTGGGTGTTCTCTAGAACCTCACTATAATTTATAAGCTCAATTATCAAACTAATTTAGAAGGTTTCTTGATTATACCTTCTGCAAGAGGAAACAAGTTGAAGAACTGTGACAGATAATCTTCTTTTTCCTTCAATTATTTTTTTAAAGAAAGTCACACTTAACATAAAGTCAGTTCTCACCACTGAAGTTTTGTTTTGTTTTGTTTTGTTTTTAGAACAAATGGATATATAGGTTGGGTAATGAAGGCAGTGAGAAGTAGAACTACTTATCTACTGTTTGTTAGGCAATATGCTTTTACATTCTTTTTACAATAGTAATAACTATTTTGTAACAATAAATGATACTTAAAAAAAGATCATGATGCGGAGAGCTAAAAATGCACAAAAACGCAGAACCATAACAAAGAATGTGAGGATAGGGATTCTGGATGAAATATTTGGCAATGACATTTTTTCCTTCCTCCTATAATTTAATTCACAGTATTTTCAACCTAATCAGTTCAATCAGTGCTAACCTAAGAGATATATTTTCCAGTGAATTATTTCTAGCCACCAAATGTCATTTCCCTTGGAAATTCTAATAAAAATGCCTAAATGCATTATCTGACATTTTAGTGGATCAGTAAGTAGCTTGTCAATTGAGATTCTAAAATCTTTACATAGTATGGATTTCTGTTTTATGTTTTAAACTCTTGACTTTTTACAGAATAATTTACATATCAATGTAGCTATTTAGCAAAGGATGTCTAAAAAATCAGGTCCAATTATAAATAATGGTTCCAGTTACACATGTACATTGCATTATAAAGAACTAGCAATTGAATAGTTCTGTACTTAATATTGATAAATAATGTCTCAGACTTGCTTAAGTCAGCAATGCCTACAGAGGAAAAAACAGCTGACTACATAAGCTTGAAATTCCTCTCTCTTAATCACACTAAGCCTTATTAATATAAGGATTAAGAATTTAACAAAGCTTGGCTGGCTTTCCCCTTTAAAAATTAAGATACTTTTTTTAGGAGACTGGATTGCCATTTGCTTGGTAGACACCTTATAGAGAAACCCTTGGATCTTTTGATATTGCAACTCTTCTTTTATTAGCACGGAAACTCGGGTTACTATCACCCAAGGCATTCAACTTTAAATCCACAGAGATCCCCTACTTTAATAATATTGTTACAATGCAAACTATATATTTCTTCATGGGTTCCTAGAAACTGCTACTTAGAACATCTATTTGAAGGTTCTTCCATCCATTTATTCACTCAGCCAATATATAGAGTATTGGCTAAAATTTAGACATTAGGTGGAAAACAAGACAGACAACCTCAGCACTCATGCACCTTTAAATGATGGGAGTTTACACTACTAATCATTAAGCAATTAACTATAATAACTGCTCCACAGAAAAAACAACAACTGTTAAAAGGGTGTATCAGAAAATGGTAACAGAATCTGTAGAATTAGAGACAAACCTCTCTGAGGCAAAAATATTTAAGCTGGAATATGAAGAGTAGGGAGGGGATTGTTTGAGTGAAGGGTTGAATCACAATAGCAGAGTCAACAGCAGGTGCAACAAACAAAGTAGAGTTACAAAGAACCTGAAAGAAATTCATGGCATCAAAGAAACTGAGAGAAGCTTAACATCGTTTGGAAGACAAGAGAAATAAGATTATATCTGAGACAGAACAAGACCAAACAGAATGTTGTAGATCGTCGGAGTATAGACTTCACCTCAAATCAGAACAATTCAGAGAACTTTGGAGGGGCTTAAAAGTAGAGGAAGGGTAGGCTGGGACATAATCTTTATTAAAACAGATGCAACTATTTTACTTGCTTTTTTATTAAATAATGTAAAAGGAATAATGGTAGGATGATATTTATGTACTGAACATTTATGTTTGACATTGTCATCCAAGTAGGTAGATAGATTGAATTAAGAGCTCGCTGAATAAAATGGCTGACTCCTAAGGCATTCACAAGATCATTGCAAAAACATTACACAATATCATAAGTTAAATGTTCCAATTCTTCCTAAAGATGAATTCACTTTGCTCTCTTAAACATTCCAACTTTGAAATAAATGTGTCAAGAAAACCAAGAAGTAAGATTTATTAGTTAGAGATGCATATTAATGTAACAGAAATCTTAAAGATAATGACAGAAATGGTAGTATGGTAAAGACTAAGTCTCAGGAATTCAAAATACATTCATATCAAAAGATGAAGTGATGAAAATTTATGTTCTGAGCAAACTGTGTGAGGATTGTTACATTACTGTTTCCAACAAGCTCAAACCAAAACCCGATTAAATATTTGATCAGTTTGTGAAAGACCAGCAAGTACTCTTCACAACCATGAATACGAACATCTTGCAGACATTTTAATGCATGACAGACCCATAAAAAATATTATGCATGATAAAATAGTGCAATGCTGGCACATCCTAACTGCTTGTAAAAATAAAAGTGATGAAAACCACAGAACAACAAATGAGAGCTAAAGTTTGTTATAAAATAAGCTGTATTTGGAAGACATCATTGTAGGCTGAGTCAGGAGGTTACAAGCTAACACTCAAATTGTACTATTTAAAAAATAAAGTAAGAATTTCTCGATGGTCCTAGGTCAATCTGTCAAACCTAGAATAAACAGTGATTTTAGAATAAATACTCAAGTCAAGCTTATTCATTTGTGTCTACCATTGAGCTTTCATTAAAGAAATGCCAAATCAGTTTTTACCATCAAACATTACTCTATAATTTTGCTACTATACTATACTTGTGATCTCCATTTTGGAGAATGTGCTTTGGGTTAAAATATTCAGAAAAAAGTTAAAGAACAAATATGTATTTGAAAAGAGGGAAGATGGCAATGAACACATCAATCAGTACACTGGTACCACTTGGTTTAGTATCTCAAATTTCACCCAGCAGAGACTCAGTAAAAAATGGTAGATTATAGAGGACTGAGAAATAGACACAATTAGTCTTGGGGCAGATGAAGATATCCAAGTGCTATACTCTCAGGAAGGGATTACACTTGTGGGCCCTTGTAGGAAAATTTTGGTATGTGTTACTCAAGGCGGTGGCCTGGGAAAAACCATTATGATGTGAAGAAGTGTACAATAATGGAAGTAACCATGAATAGGATGAGGATTCTATCCAAAAAAAAAAAAAAGCATTATTGCAAAACTACCTAATTCACAATTTTACATAAGCTATTGTATAAAGTGTTGCTTTCACTCCTAAGCAATCTATTGGAAAACATATTTAAAGAGGTAAAAATGAGCATTTTAGCTACTCACTTAAAATGTAGTGGAGGGGGCGGAGCAAGATGGAGGAGGAGTAGGAGACCTGGATTTTGTCTCCTCTCAGGAATTCAGCTGGATAGGGATCAAACCATTCTGAACACCTACAAACGCAACAGGAGATCGAAGAAAAGAAGAGCAACAACTCTCTCATCAGAAAAGCGACCACTTTCTGGAAGGTAGGACGTGCGGAGAAGTGAATCCAAGGCGATATTTGGGAGGATAGACGACGGGGGAGGGGCCTCCGTCGGCCGCTTCTGGCAAGTGATAGAACCACGGAGCACAAAATCGGAAATTTTAAAAGTCTGCTCCGCTGAGGGACGACACTCTGGTGGCTAAGCGGGGGGTGGAACCCACGGGACGGTGCGGTCTCAGGACCCTCGGGGTCACAGAAAGACCAGGGGTGCCTGAGTGTGGCAGAGCTCCCAGGTAACGGAGCAGGGAAGCTGGCTGCAGAGGCGGAGCCCAGGCGCGGGCTCTCAGCTTGGGGTTGCCATAAACCGTGATCCGTGGCACAGTCGGGCCACTGCTCCTCCAACAGGGACCCAACAAGCAGCAGATCCGGGGAGACTCACCTTCCTCCCCCAGGAGGAGCAGTGTGGGAGCACACTGCAGGGATCTGCTGGGTTTGGAGACTCCACCTGGGGTCGGGTGCCAGAGATAGAAACACACGGTCACAGGCCGGGTGAGCACGGAGTGCGGCAGGAGACCGGGGAGACGGGAGTGACTGATGGCTTTTCTCTGGGGGCTCACTGAGGAGTGGGGCCGCGAGTTCTGGCTCCTCCGGGGCAGAGATTGGGAGGCCGCCATTTTCACTCTCTGCCTACAAAGCTGTACGGAAAGCTCGCAGGGAACAAAAGCTCCAGAGAGCAAACCAGAGCAGATTACTTAGCCAGGAGGGGGCAAGGGCGGGACAATTCCGCCTCTGGCAAAGACATTTGGAAACCATGGCAACAGGCCGCTCCCCAGTAGATCAGCGAGAACAGCCAGCCAAGACCAAGTTTACTGATCAATGAGAACAGCAGAACTCCAGCGCTAGGGGAATACTGCACATAGAATTCATGGCTTTTTTACCATGATTCTTTAGTCTTTTGAAGTTAATTTTTTTTTAACTGTCTTTTTTTTTTTTTGAATTTTTCTTTTTCCCTTTTTCAACCAACATCTTATCAATCCCTTTTTTAAAAAAAACATTTTTATTTTTATTTTATTTTTCATTTTTAGAGTCATATTCTATCCCTTCATAGTAGGGATATATAGGCAGCCAAGAATACTATATCTAGCTAGGCTGTCATTGAAAATTGAAGGAGAGATAAAAAGCTTCCAGGACAAACAAAAACTAAAGGAATTTGCAAACATAAAAACAGGTCTACAAGAAATCTTGAAAGGGGTCCTCTAAGCAAAGAGAGAGCCTAAACGCAACATAGACCAGAAAGGAACACAGACAATATACAGTAACAGTCACCTTACAGGCAATACAAAGGCACTAAATTCATATTTTTCAATAGTTACCCTGAATGTACATGGGCTAAATGCCCCAATCAAAAGACACAGGCTATCAGATTGGATTAAAAAACAAGACCCATCGATATGCTGTCTGCAAGAGACTCATTTTAGACCCAAAGACACCCCCAGATTGAAAGTGATGGGGTGGAAAACCATTTACCATACTAATGGACACCAAAAGAAAGCTGGGGTGGCAATCCTTATATCAGACAAATTAGATTTTAAACCAAAGTCTGTAATAAGAGATGAGGAAGGACACTATATCCCACTTAAAGGGTCTATCCAACAAGAAGTTTAACAATTGTAAGTATCTATGCCCCTAACATGGGAGCAGCCAATTATATAAGGCAATTGATAACAAAAGCAAAGAAACACATCGACAACAATACAATAATAGTGGGGGACTTTAACACCCCCCCTCACTGAAATGGACAGATCGTCTAAGCAAAAGATCAACAAGGAAATAAAGGCTTTAAATGACACACTGGACCAAATGGACTTCACAGACATATTCAGAACATTCCACCCCAAAGCAACACAATACACATTCTTCTCTAGTCTCCATGGAACATTCTCCAGAATAGATCACATCGTAGGTCATAAATCAGGTCTCAACTGTTACCAAAAGATTGGGATCATTCCCTGCCTATTTTCAGACCACAGTGCTTTGAAACTAGAACTCAATCACAAGAGGAAAGTCGGAAAGTACTCAAATACATGGAGGCTAAAGAGCATCCTACTGAAGAATGAATGGGTCAACCAGGAAATTAAGAAGAATTAAAAAAATACATGGAAACCAATGAAAATGAAAACACAACTATTCAAAATCTTTGGGATGCAGCAAAGGCAGTCCTGAGAGGAAAGTATATAGCAATACAAGCCTTTCTCAAGAAACAAGAAAGGTCTCAAGTACACAACCTAACCCTACACCTAAAGGAGCTGGAGAAGGAACAGCAAATAAAGCCTAAACCCAGCAGGAAAAGAGAAATAATAAAGATCAGAGCAGAAATCAATGAAATAGAAACCAAAAGAACAGTAGAACAGATCAACGAAACTAGGAGCTGGTTCTTTGAAAGAATTAACAAGATTGATAAACCCCTGGCCAGACTTATCAAAAAGAAAAGGGAAATGAACCAAATCAACAAAATCATGAATGAAAGAGGAGAGATCACAACCAACACCAAAGAAATACAAACAATTATAAGAACATATTATGAGCAACTCTATGCGAGCGAATTAGATAACCTGGAAGAAATGGAGGCATTCCTAGAGATGTATCAACTACCAAAACTGAACCAGGAAGAAATAGAAAACCTGAACAGACCTATAACCACTAAGGAAATTGAAGCAGTCATCAAAAATCTCCCAACAAAAGCCCAGGGCCAGATGGCTTCCCAGGGGAATTCTACCAAACATTTCAAGAAGAATTAATACCTCTTCTTCTGAAACTGTTCCAAAAAATAGAAATGGAAGGAAAACTTCCAAACTCATTTTATGAGGCCAGCATTACCTTGATCCCAAAACCAGACAAAGACCCCATCAAAAAGGAGAATTCCAGACCAATATCCCTGATGAACATGGATGCAAAAATTCTCACCAAAATACTAGCCAATAGCATCCAACAGTACATTAAAAGGATTATTCACCACGACCAAGTGGAATTTATCCCTGGGCTGCAAGGTTGGTTCAACAGCTGCAAATCAATCAATGTGATACAATATATTAACAAAAGAAAGACCAAGAATCATATGATCCTCTCAATAGATGTAGAAAAAGCTTTTGACAAAGTACAGCGTCCTTTCTTGATCAAAACTCTTCAGAGTATACGGATAGAGGGTACATACCTCAATATCATAAAAGCCATCTATGAAAAACCTACAGCGAATATCATTCTCAATGGGGAAAAACTGAGAGCTTTCCCCCTAAGGTCAGGAACGTGGCAGGGATGTCCACTATCACCACTGCTATTCAACATAGTATTGGAAGTCCTAGCCACAGCAATCAGACAACAAAAAGAAATCAAAGGCTTCCAAATCGGCAAAGAAGAAGTCAAACTCTCACTCTATGCAGATGATATGATACTTTATGTGGAAAACCCAAAAGACTCCACCCCAAAAACTGCTAGAACTCATACAGGAATTCAGTCAGGTGGCAGGATATAAAATCAGTGCACAGAAATCAGTGGCATTCCTATACACCAACAACAAGACAGAAGAAAGAGAAATTAAGGAGTCGATCCCATTTACAATTGCACCCAAAACAATAAGATACCTAGGAACAAATCTAACCAAAGAGACAAAGGATCTGTACTCAGAAAACTATAAAATACTCATGAAAGAAATTGAGGAAGACACAAAGAAATGGAAAAACGTTCCTTGCTCATGGATTGGAAGAACAAATATTGTGAAGATGCCAATGCTACCTAGAGCAATCTACACATTCAATGCAATCCCCATCAAAATAGCATCCACTTTTTTCAAAGAAATGGAACAAATAATCCTAAAATATGTATGGAACCAGAAAAGACCCGGCATAGCCAGAGGATTGTTGAAAAAGAAAAACAAAGCCGGCGGCATCACAATTCCGGACTTCCAGCTCTATTACAAAGCTGTCATCATCAAGACAGCATGGTACTGGCACAAAAACAGACACATAGATCAATGGAACAGAATAGAGAGCCCAGAAATGGACCCTCAACTCTATGGTCAACTCATATTTGACAAAGCAGGAAAGAATGTCCAATGGAACAAAGACAGTCTCTTCAACAAATGGTGTTGGGAAAATTGGATAGCCACATGCAGAAGAATGAAACTGGACCATTTCCTTACACCACACACAAAAATAGACTCCAAATGGTTGACAGACCACAATGTGAGACAGGAGTCCATCAACATCCTAAAGGAGAACACAGGCAACAACCTCTTTGACCTCAGCCGAAGCAACTTCTTCCTAGAAACATCACCAAAGGCAAGGGGAGCAAGGGCAAAAATGAATTATTGGGACTTCATCAAGATAAAAAGCTTTTGCAAAGCAAAGGAAACAGTCAACAAAACCAAAAGACAACCGACAGAATGGGGAAGATATTTGCAAATGACATATCAGATAAAGGACTAGTATCCAAAATCTATAAAGAACTCATCAAACTCAACACCCAAAGAACAATGAATCCAATCAAAAATGGGCAGAAGACATGAACAGACATTTTTCCAAAGAAGACATCCAAATGGCCAACAGACACATGAAAAAGTGCTCAATATCGCTCAGCATCAGGGAAATCCAAATCAAAACCTCAATGAGATACCACCTCACACCAGTCAGAATGGCTAAAATTAACAAGTCAGGAAACGACAGATGTTGGCGGGGATGTGGAAAAAGGGGAACCCTCCTACACTGTTGGTAGGAATGCAAGCTGGTGCAGCCACTCTGGAAAACAGTATGGAGGTTCCTCAAAAAGTTGAAAATAGAGCTACCATATGATCCAGCAATTGCACTACTGGGTATTTACCCCAAAATACAAAAGTAGGGATCCAAAAGGGTACGTGCACCCCGATGTTTATAGCAGCAATGTCCACAATAGACAAACTGTGGAAAGAGCCAAGATGTCCATCGACAGATGAATGGATAAAGAAGAGGTGATATATATATACAATGGAATATTATGCAGCCATCAAAAGGAATGAGATCTTGCCATTTGCAATGACGTGGATGGAACTGGAGGGTATTATGTTGAGCGAAATAAGTCAAACAGAGAAAGACATGTATCATATGACCTCACTGATATGAGGAATTCTTAATCGCAGGAAACAAATTGAGGGTTGCTGGAGTGGGGGGTGGGGTGGGAGGGATGGGGTGACTGGGTGATAGACACTGGGGAGGGTATGTGCTCTGGTAAGCGCTGTGAATTGTGCAAGACTGTTGAATCTCAGATCTGTACCCCTGAAACAAATAATGCAATATATGTTAAGAAAAAAAAAGAAGAAGAAGAAGAAGAAGAAGAAGGTAGCGGGAGGGGAAGAATGAAGCGGGGGAAATCGGAGGGGTAGACGAACCATGAGAGATGATGGACTCTGAAAAACAAACTGAGGGTTCTAGATGGGAGGGGGGTGGGAGGATGGGTTAGCCTGGTGGTGGGTATTAAAGAGGGCACGTTCTGCATGGAGCACTGCGTGTTATGCACAAACAATAAATCATGGAACACTACATCTAAAACTAATGATGTAATGTATGGGGATTAACATAAGAATAAGAAAAAAGAATAAAAAATAAAATAAAATGTAGTGTAAACTCTAATTCTTTCTGCACTTGGGCAAAGATGGGGGGGCAGAAATTAAGAGGGATAAGATACTTTACTGAATAATTAAAATGGGAAATTTAATACTGATAATGATAACTGTTAACAGTTTAATTAGTAGCTTTTTAGTCTTGATCTTATATTCTGTTTGGTGAAAGATAATATATTCTTATAGACCTGGAGTGTTTCTCTTTTCTTTAAATATAGAATATAGTACTCTAATTCTGCTCATTGTATATATTGCACCAAGAAGCAGAGAGAACATGTTTGTAAGTAACCAGTGCAGCTACCACCAAAAAAATTATTTTAAGATTATATATAGAGGAACAGATCAGAAGAACATTTATTCTCTAAGGAAAAATAATGGTCCTAAGAATGTACTTGCAGGAATTTTTAAAAGAAATTCAAAATAAACTGGATGATCGCTTTTCTTTGAATTAAGTTAGCAGAACTAGAAAGATTTAAATGGGTAGATATATTGATTCACATCTTTCTATAAACAGAGTAAGCTCCTGAAAAATTACAACGCCTCCTCTCTCAGTTTCCTACTAGAATTTTAGGGTAAAGTATGAGAGCCCTCCCATAAACCTGCAAATTGACTGACCCTTCTCTAATGAGAGAGTATACAGCATTCACAAAGGGATTTTATCAATACACAATCCCTTATAGGAAGACTATTCAGTCATTAGATACCCTGGTAGCCCCCTCTCTTAGCTGAAAAAGCAAAAACAACACTTTCAAATCAATATTCCCAATTTTTAAAATCTCTCACAATGTCTCCTTGATGGTAGTTTGAGCAATGATTTTTACCATGTCAGGTTTATGAAATACCATTCATTTTTAATGCAAAAAATAATCCATGAAAACCAAGTGGGTATGACTTCATAGCAAGAAAAAAATTCAAAGACGGTATTTTTTCTGCTGGGCCAATAGGTAAGCTGTTCTTATTGTTAGTATTAGCACTATTAAATGAATATGAAGAGTTTCTGTTGAGGGAGATGTCACTCCACCGATTCTGTGGTTGATTAAACTGATCAGGCTGTTTAGTCAGATGACCCCAATGACTTTATAACCACCTCTCCAAGTTCCTCATATTCCCCCAAAAGGAGTATATTTTCTGAGATAGAATTTGCTGTGATCAAGGATAGCCTTTCTGGGAATCCCTGCCTTCAAAGAAGCACTCAGTGACTCTTTGACTATTATTTGATTTTGAAAACATAACATTTGTACCTCAAGCTTTATGTGTATATTGATGCTTCACCACCTACAAGATTTGCTACCAGAAATTTGCACGTGGTGTACTCTAAACCTTAGAAATAATTCACCAGGAAAATGTCTAACTTAATGAGAAAAACCTGAATTTCAAATTATACTAACGCATTTGTAGTCTTAACATGCAAAATACCTTTTTGTAATTTACTTAGATAAGGCTCATAACAATATTTTGTAGTGGGTATTGTTATTAATGCATTTTATGAAGGAGACTTAGATTAGTTAAATGACATGTCATTTAGATACTCTATGGTAAAGTAGTTACTTAGGCCAAAGTGTTTCTAGATTCCAAATAGGCATGCTTTCCTTGTCCCCAAGCTATTACACAATGCAAAATGGAGAAACAGGTGTTCTAGAGCAGTGCTCCTCAAAACTTGAATATTTATCAAATCACTTGAGGGTCTTTTTGAAACGCAGATTATATTTCAGTAGGTCTGGAGTGGGGTCTGAGATTCTGAATTTCAAACAAGCTCTTAGGTGATGCTAATGCTCTCAGTAATACTCCTGGCCACATTTTGAGATGCAGGGATAATACACATTAGATAATTAAAAAAAAAAAAGTTTATGTTATATTTATGCAGCACTTAAATCTATATTCTGGCCATATTTTTTGTTGTTGTGTTTTGGGAAATGCATTCAGAATCAATGCATGCTACTTTACTATTTTTTATATTATATGCAGTCTTTAATCCTATCTTCATAAAGAACACTAAGTTAGGTTTACTCCATTATTTAAAAAGAGAGAGGTATCAATAAATGGGGAACTACAAACTGCTAAACAACACCCTTGATTTATTTTTACATTGCTTAAATTCTTTGCTACTTCAAAAACTTTATTATAAGAAACTCAAAGAAAAGTAATGAGGCATTGCAAAATAGTTTTTTTTTTAATACACCAAACAATAACAAACCTTTAGAAACAACCAAAAGTCCAAGCTGAATAAATTTTTCTCAATCCATGAAATTAATCTCACATTTAGTAATAATTAGTTAGTTCTTGCCTGATTTTTCAGAATAATGATTAAAGTAAGAATTTGAGCTGGGTAAAAAATTGATCATTAGAGGGCGCCTGGGTGGCTCAGCTGGTTAAGCTCAGGTCATGATCCTGGAGTCCCGGGATCGAGTCCCATATCGGGCTCCTTGCTCAGCAGGGGGTCTGCTTCTCCCTCTGACCCTCCCCCCTCTCATGTGCTCTCTCTCTCTCATTCTCTCTCTCAAATAAATAAAATCTTTAAAAAAAAAAATTAAAAAAAATTGATCATTAGATATACTATTGACCACTCTCATAAAATATTAAATATATTTTTTCATGACGTTAACTGGGAAAAGCAAATAATGAAATCCACAAACTAGCATATGATAATTTTTGAAGCAAAAAATGGAAACTGTCTTCAGGTAATTTCCTTTTCACATTGAAGAAAATATCAAAAAAGAATATGCAAAAAGAAAATTTATCCAAACCTGGATTTTGATCCACTGATTAATTCTAAGGTAGATATCTGCCTTCTCTTTCTATAATTTTTTTCATTTCTCTAGGCTAAAATATAAAGCACAACTAAAAAGCAATCTTCCATGTTTGATAGGAATATTTTCAAAAATCTTAGTCCAAATGAGGAAAGCTATCAGCTAGATTCAGCAATTTTTGTGTTCCTTGATAAAAAGCTGAAAATAATTCTTTATGTAAAATGCTGTAAAATGCCCAAGGATGAGGCTCTGTATGCTGACTTGGCAATTTAGAAATCTGATTATACTTAGAGACTTAAGTATATTACATTTATAAGGCATTTATTTGATGGTCTTCTTGTGAATAAATTGATTTATTAATTAAACAAAGTTCAAAGTACCCTCATAATAGAGAGCTTTGTAATAAAATAATGAAAATATATGGGATAGTATAAAATATGTTAAAGCCAAATCCCAAAAGTTGAATTTTTGTTATTATTGTAAAAGTTGATTTTGTTTCAGGTCTCAGTATTTATCTTTTAGAAAACCAGTTTTCAACTACAGTATTGAGATCCTAGTATTAAAGAAATAAATATTCTTTGTAGAGCCTGAATTTCCAATTATTCATTTATATACTAATCATTACAGATGTAACTTCACATCACTGAAACTATTTCAGCTCAGGTTGGCTTTGCTTATATCCATTCCTTAGTAGAATTCACAACTTACTTCCCACCTCCTCACATTTTGGTTTTATTAGCAAACTAATTATGAAAGTAAAACACAATAACTTTTGAAACTTTAGGAAATGTAGAAATTTTGAAGAAGAAAATTATTTGCAAATTATCAGAAGAAAATCACTTATATTCTTATATATATATATGTTTGTTTATGCTATAATATTTATAAATGGAAATATGCAGTCTATATTAAGTTGTTTTTTAATTTAAAAATTTATTCTGACCAGTCTCCCATTTTAGATTATAGCTAGAATATCAATAAATGAGTTCTATAATGCAATGTCCATTCCTGAAATATAAAATTCCTTCGGAATACAATATAGCTATGGCAGTTCAAAACATTAATAAGTACTCTGGTATGAAGCATCTGCACAACTGACAAACCCAGGTTCAGAGTTTTGTGATGGTTGTAGAGAATGTTTAATTTGTTTGGTCAATTACTGATTCTTTCCTAGGCAATTCAGTAGGCATTGAAAACAAACAAACATGCACATATGTATATATTACATATATTATGTATATTATATAAACATTACTAAGATATATATATATATATATATATATATATATATATATATATATATATATATATATAACATATTACTATTACCTAATTTTCACAGTCCAGTAGGTGATAGAGATCAAAGATACTTTTGGGCTTTTAAAGAACTAAAGTAACTCCTTCCACCAAAATAAAGTAATATTATCAGGAAAGTTGATTTATCTGAAGGAAACAGATTATTCATCACTCAGTAAGCTAACTCATGGCTGTGAGATAAACGAATATAAAATGTTCACATTCTCTATCATTTCTTAATTATTTACAATAACTGGAGTTACTTTCAGGTCTTAAATTTACATGTACTAGGTAGATTTAATGAAATAAATTCCCAGTTTTGCACTATCTCTGGAATACTCTATATCATGACAATGAGTCCAGAGACCACTTGCTGGGCAAACATAACAAAATCTAGAGTTCTTGCATAAGTTAACTATGTATTAAAGCATATCTTAAAGCTTGAAGGAAAGGAAAACATTCCATTGGCAAAACCACAGGAGATTTACAGTATATACTATTTGAGACTAATAGTCCCCTTTCCAAACCTCCTGAGAAAAGATATACAAGGAAGTGATCAATCTTTTTCCTGTGCTTCATGTCAATATATCACCATCTAGGGCTCAAACCAATACCAAGCTTGTCAAGAGGCCCCATTATGAGGACTGTGTAATAGTCTCAGGGCTCCCGCAAACACCCAGTCCCACTCTTTGATATCTTTTGGAAGAATGACTCAAGTCCTTGCCACAGGGAACATATTACACTGCCACCATAATTTCTGGAATTTTGATTATAAAAATTTCTTGCCACTAGAATGGACAAGAAAAGGAAAGGACCTCTACAGTACCTTACATAAGCGTTCTGTTTCTGTAGATTAGCTACCATTTTAAAAGCAAAAGAACCCTACAGATGTCTGGGTAGCTTAGTGGATTAAACGTCTGGCTCTTGGTTTCAACTCAGGTCATGATCTCGTGGTGATGGCATCAAGCCCGGCACTGGGCTCTGTACTTAGCACGGAATCTACTTGGGATTCTCTCTCTCCCTCTTCCTCTGCCCCTCCCCCTGCTCTCTCCCTCTCTCTCTCCAATAAAATAGATAAATAAAATCTTAAAAAAAAAAAAAAGCCAAAGTAACCCTCAGCAAAAGAAACACTTTATTTAATTGGTCATACACAGACTAGGGGGGGAAAAAAAAAAGAAATCCTAAGGAATACTGAGAGCCAAACATTTTAATCAGTGGCTTGGAGCCATTCCAGAATACTATCTTTGAAGTTACTGAGACAAACTCAGCTTTTTATTTTTGTGTGTTTCATGATGATGACTATTGAATTATACCTGGTACTTTAAAATGCTTTTGCACAATATATTGTTAGAACTAAAAAACAGAGAGGTGAAGGGAAGAAGGGAAGTAAGAGAAGACTTTTATAATTTTTTTCAAGATGTGAGAGTACAAGAATCTCATTTTTTAAAAAATGTACATCACACAAGGGGCACCTGGGTGGCTCAGTTGGTTAAGCATCTGCCTTAAGCTCAGTTCATGATCCTGGGGTCCTGGGATTGAGCCCCGAGTCTGGTTCCCTGCTGAGCAGGGAGTCAGCTTCTCCTTCTGCCCCTCCCCCTGCTTCGGCTCTCTCTCTTTCTCAAATAAATTAAAAAAATCTTTAAAAAAATAACAATAAAATGAAATTTGCTTCACACACAGATATGTATATACACAAACACACATACCTATATAAACTTCTCTCTGCCCAGAGGAACATGTTAGTAATTTAGACAAGTGTATAGAGGAGAAGAAATATTATCTTATATAAGGCCTCTTTATGTCTTGGAATCAAGTCAACATAGCTACTGTCAGGAGAGTTTTCCTAGGAGACTTGGAATGACTTGCTGGGGCTGAGGCTTTAAAATGTTATGCTTGAAAAAACTTGATTATATGTTCTGTAAGTTTTGATCGAAGTATGAGGAAAAATTCACTTCTATTCAGTAAAGGAATTATTACTTAATTACAATAGGGAGAGAGGTAATATGAAGACAGATGTTCAACTTATCAGAACTTCAAAAGCAGAAGATAGTTCCTTTTTGTTTATGGCACCCCATTGTCTTCCAACTTTGTCATGTCAAAATGTCATATAGATGGAAGTCCTCAGAACCCTCTTTAAAACAATCTTGTTTTGTTTTGTTCTTTTGTCCAGATTGGGTTTCTATAACTTCAATATCTTATTATGTGGTCAATGGAAATAAATGTTTTAAAGGTTTCTGATGCACATTCCTTGAGATGCTTTTTATTGCATCACCTTAGCTGAGCTGGGACTGTTTCCCATAATTTTATCCATCGTATGGTGTGGGGGAACAAAATGCCACTTCAAAATGTCTCTCTTTGGTATGTGGATTATTTTAGGCTGATTATTTTTAAGAAACAGAAGACTCAGGGGCCCCTGGGTGGCTCAGTCATTAAGCATCTGCCTTCGGCTCAGGTCGTGATCCCAGGGTCCTGGGATTGAGCCCCGCATTGGGGTCCCTGCTCGGCAGGAAACCTGCTTCTCCCTCTCCCACTCCCCCTGCTTGTGTTCCCTCTCTCGCTGTCTCACTCTGTGAAATAAATAAATAAAATCTTAAAAAAAAAAAGAAAGAAAGAAAGAAACAGAAGACTCAGAAAGAACTTTTGATCTTCCCCCCTAACTACCTAAATGAATTTAGATAGAGAACTTGTTCCAGAAAAGGGAGCTATCACCACAGAGAACTGTAATAGGAACAAGGTGTGCTGGACAGGGAGAGACCCAGCAAAATCTGTTAAAATTCGTCCCTACATCCCATCATTTCCATATGGCTCAACATTTGTTTACCAGATCTTCCTGTGAATTGTTTTCCTTCTCTTTGATGTCCCAGACACCTACCTACTTCTCCTTAGCTCCAGATGGCAGGTAAGCCTCAATTGCCTGACTTCCTGTGGGCCTCATACTCTTACGGGCTTATGTAATTAAATTTGATTTTCTCTTGTTAATCTGCCTCATGTCAATTTAATTCTTAGACCAGCCAAAAGAACCTTGAATTGTAGAAGAAAATTTTTCCTGTCCAACAATGGTTTCCAGTTAGGCCACAAGAGAAATTTGCACATGATTTGGCAAGTAGAGAAGTGTTAGATATTCTCCTTAGAGGTGGGTGTAGGATGTCAGGCTCTGGGGCAGCTTGTACCTGCCCCCACCTGCCGGATTCTCTTCCTGGGATAGGGCAGTGCTGAAGCATGCAACCCCTTAAGCTTTCACTGATTCTCCTCCGCCAGCTTCTCTGAGTTGGGGTTAAATGTATGTGTGGCTCTTTGGTGAAGTTTGCTGACTTCTTCTACAGGTTGTCTGCACCATCAACATTGGTGGTGGTGAGAGACAGGCAGGAGTTCCAGTTCATCTTCATGGGTCCTGGTTTGTCCTTGTTCTCTTCCACTTCACAGTCACCTACCTAATAACCCAACCAGCTTACAGCACTTTAGGCTCAACGTCAGATACAGAGGCAACAGCCTAGTGGAAATGTCCCCATTAGCTCCCATAATTCCTTAAGATCCCTGTAATAAATCCCTTATTCTATAGCATCGTAGTGATTCTGCCTCTCTGACCAAACACTGTCTTTCAAGACACATACATTAGTATAGAAGAAGATGAACGCGATCACAACGAAAACCTACAACATGTGGCATTGGCTTTCGGGCCAGCAGTGAAAGAAGCTTGAATGGCCTTGGGACGACGATCAGCAACAGCCTGACCAGCGTGAAGGAGGATGTCAGTGAGGGTTTAAAGAAGAGAGGCCAGCCTCTAACTATCTGAATTATCCTCAGCTGTCGAAGAGGCAAACCACCCCCTCTGCACTTTGTCTGAATTCCTGACCCACAGGCTGTTTGATGCCACTCAGCTAGGAGTGGTTTGTTAGCAGCAAGAGAGGATTCATAAACAAACGGGTGCTAGAAGCCGAACAGAGTTGCCCTGCATTCCTGCTCTTGAGCTCTATATTCTGCTTCTAGAATAGAAACCACCCCCGCTTTATTGCTAACGTTAGTCCGATTGAGTTTCTCTAACTTACAAAGAGTCCTAACCAATCATAAAATCAACAGAAATAAACATTTAAATGCTCTTCATGCATAACTTGCTTTTAAAAAAAATTACCTTACTATATGTTTTCTGTCTTTAGGCAGTTTTGAAGTAAGAAATACCCCCTACTTGAAAGACCAAGATCCACTTTGATTTGACATGTATAAACTCAAATCAGTTCCTTTGTGTGGAGAAATATGCAGTCATCCATTCAATCCTCTAGGAAATATTTATTGAGTTCTTTCATTGTGCAAGGCAGTGGGTTAACCAAAGGGAAGGATACAAAGAATTACATAGTTTCTGAGAAGTTAATCACACAGCAGCAGCAATGAGACATAAACAGAAAGTAACACGTTTCCTTGATTCTGACATCACTTATTTTTTCATATTTAAATCACTTTAAAATCAGGGCACATCATGTAATTGATAGGTGTATTTTAATGTGGGAGTGTTTCTTTTCTCCCCTTGAAAAGCTGCTATTAAATCGACAGCGTGCTCCTAATTATCCACGATGTTTTAGAAGGGAGGAAATCCAATATAGCACAAGCTAGTATGTGGTAAGTACCACGAGTGATACCAGGAGATTTAAGATTTTCACTGAGATAATATGAGAACATGTCAAAGCATTTCGACTGAGTCTAGAAGAGAAGAGAGCATGATATTTATTAAGGATCTTCTATGAATATATAATATGAACCTTCCTATAATCCTGACAATGGCCCTAAATTGTAGAAATTATCTTAATTTTCCTGGTCATACAACTGAGGTTCAGATTAGCAAGGAGAAAAGAAACATCCTTAGTTTTCACACGCAGATGTCTCTAAAACGAGATGTACCCTCTTCTCAGAACTTAACAAGAACCAAATTCACTTCCTACTTACTACGTACTTGCTATGTGCACTATGTAACATGTTCTACATATTATGTTATAAATCCTTTATATACAGTATGACTCAATATGTATTAACACGATCCTCACTTTAGAGATGGGGAAACTGAGACCTGGATAAAAAAGTAAGTTTCTCAAAGTAACTAATAAGTGACAGAGTGGGATGGATTAGGAACCCTAGCAGTCTGGTAAGAAGAGTCCGTTTTATTAACCACTATGCCACAAGCCTCTGAGGACAACATGAAACACTTTCTCCCAAACTTCTGACTATCTGATTAAAAACTGTAATCCCCCAACTCTTTCCCCTTACCTAATCATATAATGGGTAGATTTATGATGAATATAATTAATTTTTTTTAATACCTCCAAGTAATCTCCTTAAAGGCAAGGATTTTGCCTGTTTTGTTCACAGATACATCTTAACTAGCACAAGGTGGGACTTGTGCCTAGTACAAGGTGGGAGCTCCATAGGAAATTGTTGAATGAATAAAAGAATGATTTTTTTTTTTCCTTTTAAAGAAGATGAGAGAGTAAATTCCATGAGCGAACAGTAGTTGGAGAGGAACAGAGGCAGGGCACTGGGAGTTGTGTTTCGAAACATTGATTAGTTAGTGAGGTCTGCCTAAGGTGTCAAGTGGGAGCGGAAGGAATCAGTGAGCAAGCCTCTCAGCAAGGGAGGTTGAAGCCATCCAGGCTCATATGCATAAGCCTTTGCTCCCTCACATTTTGTTTGTAGCTTGTTCAGCAATAGACACTGGGAAGGAGGGCAGGAAGACATCAAAGGAGCTGTATTGTTCATATGTTTTCTCCCTTTGGCAGCTATTTGCTCTATTTCCTGCTGACACTACAATTTCAGCGATTTAATGATACAATTGTTTCTGAAAAGGAAACAGAAACAGACACCCTCAGCCATTTAATTGGCTGCCCTGACGAAGTGGAATCTGCTGTTTTCTAATTTCATTTTTGAGGGGCGTGGGGATTTGGAGAGGCTGGGAGAGAGATAATATTTACTTCTGTTAGAAAAGGTACAGTTTCATAAGGGATATTAGTCTACCTAATTAAGGTCTGCCATTTCCATGGCATGCACTAGGATACCTATGAAAATTACTCAATCCCAGCAAGGAGTTTGCTAAAATCATTTATCTTCCAATTCAGTCTGTCCTTAGGTCAATGGAATTTCATTTGCCTTAGGAATTCTACATTCTTTATGTCAAGTTTACTCTGAAATAGTTTGCTATTCCTAATAAATCATAGCAAGAAGCATAACTCTATTATAAATGTCCGATCCTTTCCCTTGCATATTTTAGGTTTGCTCTCTCCAGGTCTGGGATTGTTGAGTGTTATGTATTGGTTTGACATGATTTCAAATCCACTTATTTATGACAAAGACCAAAAAATGTTGTTTTTAGAAGTAAAGCTGTTTCAATATAAGAATGAAGTAAATTGGGTCAGGATGTCATCATCTTATCTGTTCTCACTAGTAAGAACTCAGTAGCTCAGCTGCTGAGGGGTCCCACTGGGGGCTTAGCAATAAAAACATAGGAAGAAGCAATTGTGGCAAGGGGACATTTTGACTATAAACATGGATTTTGTGAGGACTACTCAAGAATGTTCAATGTGGGCAAAGCTAAACTTTGCTGATCTAAAATGGCTCTATGAAGACTGTAGGGTAATCAGTTCCTACCACAGTGCAGGTGACTCTTTTACAAGCAGTGGTGAAAGCTGTCCAGTGGCCGCATTAAGAAGACCCACTTGCCCATCAACACCCTTGTCCTACACTTGTTCCCCAGCAATGTGCTCTAGCAACAGGGTACTTTTACCTTTGCACTGGCAACTGGATATCAACTACTAGTTGGTTTAGCCACCTCTTCTGAGTACCAACTCATATAAAGATACACCTTAACTAAATTTGGACTTCATTCCTTTCATTTTGCCTTGCCTAGAACAATAGTGTGATTGATTCCACTGGGTTGGAGTATTTTATTTCCTTATTGGTTTATTAAGAGACATTATTCTGCACGCTATTGGCTTGTGAAATTCCTGCAGTGAACCTGTGTTAAATACTATTGGCAAAGGCAAATCTCAGTCTCTGAGCATTAATTTGCACCAAAACAAAACACTGTGTAATCAGCTCTTGAATCTGGGCACTTGAATGAGCCTTGCTACCTTATCATCATTTGAACTAGTGCATTAAATACAGGACATTTATATTTTCTGTTACTACAAAAAAATTTCCCTCCTTTTACCAAATTTACAGAAATCATAACAAAGTTGACCCAGACCTTCCTCATTATCATCTTTAACATATAAAATGAAATACTGGATTTCTAAACAGGACACTTTATGTGGTGAGAAAATATGGTCAATATACTCACAAAAAATAGTGTGTTTTGGAGAGCAAGGTGCTGAAGCTAAGTATTGTACATAAAAGTAAGTATAAACTAAAGATTGGAGAAGGTCTGAAAGTTGTTCATCAATTTAGTTAACAAAGACTATGAAAAAAGGTTATAATAGGCCAATGTACCTATATATTAAATCAAATTTTAAAAGGTAACTGTCCCTCATCCTGTGAAGAAAATGCTTTCAAAGTTTTTTTTGTTTTTTTTTTTTACAAGACTTATCTAGTATTACTTCTCTTTCTTCCAGGAACCTGGAACTTCTTGAAGCTACTGACACAAATACTTTCGTTTCACTGTCTCTTCCCTTTCCAATAGCCTCACCTCAGGTGCCTCAGCATGGTTCAAAGTGTAACTTAAATTTTTTTAGCTTAGGGCGCCTGAGTGACTCAGTCATTAAGCGTCTGCCTTTGGCTCAGGTCATGATCCCAGGGTCCTGGGATAGAGCCTGGAATCAGGCTCCCTGCTCAGCAGGAAGCCTGCTTTTCCCTCTCACGCTCCCCCTGCTTGTGTTCCCTCTCTCACTGTCTCTCTGTCAAATAAATAAATAAAATCTTTAAAAAAATTTTTTGAGCTTCTTATTATATAGTTCCCTCTTCCTAAACAAACTAACTTTTGAGAAAGTTGTAAAAGTTATATATAAAAACTCCAGGGAAATATAAACAGGTAAGCACAAATAAACAAAGGCAACCCTCAGCATAAGGCTAGTGGGGTATTATCCACTCTTTGTGTGTGTGTCTGTAACTAAAATGAGTGTTGGTGATGTTCACTGGATATAGTAGAATTCTAGCCAACATTAAGCCAAAAATAAGTGAAAGCCAAGACTGAATTCCAGAGTGTGGATGGAAGGAGATTAGTAAGTGGTCAGAAAGAAGAAACAAAAAGTAAAAGTATTTTGGGAGAGCACTGATTTTATATGACTCCCAAAGTCATCATCGGAGGGGAAAAACATGGAGAATCAAGCAAGGGAAGTTTAATGGGCCAGGAAGTGGAATACATAGCTTAGCCTATGTTCCCCTGGCCAGAATTCAGTCACAAGCAAGAACTTAACAGGAAGAACTGGGGTCAATGGGCATGGGTGCACCATCAGTTAAGAAAATTAGATCTAGACAATCTTTGTATGTGTTCTAGATGATGGAAGATTAAACAAAATCACAAACAATCAAGAAAACAATAAAAGAAACAATAAAACAAAGTCTTAAAAAAACAATAAAAGAAAGTTTTATTTTCATTAGCAGCTGGCCAAAACAGAGTTGGCAAATAACTATAGGGCTGTTGATAATAAGGGCAGTATCAGAAACAAGACACCAAGGCATCATGGGAGGGGAGATGAGTCCCAACGATGAAATCAAGGAAGTAGTATTAGAACGGGACTGAAAAGGACAACTGGTGCTTTGGAATTTCCATCTCTATGGAGGCCATCTGTATAGACACAGAGATGAGCTGTTTCCAGATGTGCAATGAAGAAATAACAAACTGCTTGGGAGGTTTGGAGTAGAGAGGATCAATATTCAAAAACAGTTAGGGAGCCATTTGATAAAGCAGACTAGATGAATTGGCTTCCAAGTGTAACACTGGCAAAAATAGGCATATAGTGAAATTTGCTAGACTATATAATTTCTTTTAACAAAAGATCTTTTCAATTTTATAGTTTCAAAACTCAGTGGTCCATATTTGGTTTATTAAATGTGTGTGTGTGTGTGTGTTGGGGGGAGTATTCTATTAAAATTATTTTAAGTCAATTTAATGAATGTCAATTTGTAAAACATAATTTCCCCCTCAATATCACAATATATGTGTATGCATTTCATTATAAATTCCAAATAAAATTTAATGAAAAGATCTTGAAAAAGTTAGGGTTAGAAACAGAAATAGATATATAGATTTATACATTTATAGATATAGATAAACTACCAAAGCAGCATGCTTACTTTTCTTAGTGTCACATTCCAAGTGGATTTAGACCTGGTGCCAAAGAATCATATCTATCAACTTACTATGCATTTGAATAGGAGATTTATGTGGGAAATACGAGGCAGAGTTTAACTGAATATGTACCAAGCAAATTAATAATACTTTAACATACAGAACGTGTGCTCTTGCAAACTTATACATAAAAAAAGACTTCATATATGGACTCATGATTTATTTCTTTTCCATTATAATTTGGAAAGTTCAAGATACCAAAAATTTCAGATGTAATGAATATACTACTAAGTCAGCAAACTTTAATAATACTCAAAACAAAAGCTTACTATGCTTACGTGTCAGAAACCGCATGCATTAACTTATTTAATACTTAGAATAACTCTATGAAGTACATGTTTTTACAGTGGAAGAAAATGAAGCACAGAAACATTTGAAAACCTCTCCAAGGTTATACAAATAATAAATGGTGGAATCCATTATTTATACATATTAAGTTTCCCCAGAATCTGTGGTCTTTATCTCTGTGTCAAACAACCTCCCATAATATAAAGATATTTTTACATTAAAATATGTTTTCAACAATCCTTTTTTTCTTTAAAATTTTCATTGTACTATAGCATTTATTATTTTATCCTCTTGGGAAACAAATCAAATGTTTTCCCTTATTTATCTATATCAGATATTAAAAGTCATGAAGTAAGTTTCATCTCTATCATATGAAGCTCACTCTATTTTTTTTTTTTTTTAGCCCAAAGACCAATCCGGAATGTATAAAAAGAAAACTGTAAATGGAATGCCACTGGGTCTTGCTAGCATTACAATAGTTATAACCAGGAAACAATGCTGAGGACACGGTGTTTCTTGCCAGGTCCTAGCACAATTGGCTACCAGAGGTCCTGTAGAGTAAGTGTGACAGTCCTGTCTCTGCACAAACTCACTTTTTTGGCTAATGAATGACATTCAAGCAAGCAGAGGATTGATTCTTGAGACAGCTGTCTGAATTCTAATACTAGATTTCTATCCATACCAATACAGTCTTTAACTGATCTGCTAGACTACTTTCACAAATAGACAAAGAGACAAAAGGACTGACAGTTACAAGTGAATAATGCACGTGTTCACTAAACAAATAATTTTTCTGTGTGACAGACACAGTGCTATGGATATTCAGTGCTCATACCGAACCCTCACAAGGCTGCCCTATTCTGACTTTCATTACTTTTATAGATAAAGGTGGAGTACTTTCTTTCTCACCCAAAACTTTAACTCACCTTTTCAATTAGCAATAATCGCGCCTCGGATAAACCTCATTGGCTACGATACTGCCACTGCGCAAAGCTAACTCACCTTTTCATTACAAATACCTGGCCAAACAAAATGTCAAACCATATATATAGAGAGAGAATTTACTTGAATAGCCCCTACATCAAAGTGCTGTTTTCTTAGAAGCTCGGAAATGTTAATATGTATCAGTTTGGCAAAAATATCTTTAATGGCAAAGGCATTGCCTTTGAGAGGGATAGCCCATGTTTGGAAAGGATAAAAGGATATTTTTTCTCTCTAAGAAGGCAGAAGAGAGATGCAATATAAAGGGGATACATTTAGCAGAAATATTGCTTATAAGGCAAATTAATATAAATTCAAAGAAGCACATTCTTAAAGAGGACTCAGGGTCCAAAATGTAATGCAAAAAAGGAAAAATAATCTGAAAAAAAAGTTTCATGGGTGTGAAATCAACTGAGCAAGAAGAAAAATTGTTCAGAGGGCAATTGCCATTACTTGAGAGATCATAGTTAGGAAGCAGCAGGCTATTGGGATGGTATTGTTCAGCTTCATTAATGGATGCATATGATTCCCGGAAAAAGAAAGGTTCTAAAATTAGGAGAGTGCTGTGGGTTTAAAGTGGAATCCTCATTAAGAGCAGGAGTTGTCCTGTGTTGTTTATCTAGTGCAAGGGCAGAGAGCTTTCAGGGCTCTTTCCACCCAGTCTGGGTGTTAAAACCAAGCAGTTGACCTTTAAGAAGCTAAATGATTCAAAATTTCCATAAAGGTTTTTTCATTGTTGTTGCTCCTTTGTTATCCCAGCAAAATGCTTTAGGATAACACAGCTATTTCCAGTTTGTTTATGCCACTCAGGAGATAAACAAGTATCCCTTAGTTTTTCCCTTCCTTTATCTGAAGTGCAAATTTTAGGTAAACAGGGATCCTCAAAGCACATGGAAAGTTTTCACTGAGAAAGACCCCTCTAGGAAGAGTTAGGGTTCCAGGATGATGATGATGATGATGATGATATAATAATAATAATAATACCTCCCATGACATCTATATTCTCCCTTACGTGACAGGAATTTTCAAGGTAGATATATGTAGATTGAAAAGGGACCTATTTATTCATTTAACAATTATCAAGAAAAGGGGCATTTGGGAGGAAAATGGACATTGGATCTATGGAATTTTGTTTGTTTCTTTGAGGGAAAATTGCCTTAAGATATGGTTCATGAGATCAGTAATATTTCTGCTTCAAAGTGACTATAGAAATTGAGTGATTATGGCTGCTGGGAAGGGGAGATGTCTTATTCTCTCCAATAGTTAAACATTAAGTGGGGATGTTTGCCCTCATATTTTCACACCTGCTATTTGCTCTGCTCACTTCTGATTTTCACCCATGTAGTCCATCCAACATAAGGCTATCACATTTTGTCCCCAAGATACAGATCCGATTATACAAACAAAAATAATTACAAAAGTCCAACACCTTCAGTGACTACTTATGGCTTATATAGTAAAGTACATATTTTTAAAACCAGGCTTCAAAGACTTCCACCAACGAATCTCAATCCTACTTTTTGAAATAATGTCTCATTCTTCCTTATCATTTTCTATGATTTTAGCCTATGCCCTATTGCCAAATGTCTCTACTTATTTCCACCTCCGTGCTTCTCATATTCTCTTCTTGAAAGGAAATTATTTTATCCAACTCCACATATCTACATCCCATCCAGCTCAAAATGTCATGTGCTTTGGTCAGCAATTCTTTCATATCCCAACAGCTAAAGTAAACTTTCCCTCTTTGAAACCCGCATTCTACTGTATCTTGACAAGTTATCAATCTCTACCGGTAGTGTCATTATATATGTGTTACCACTATTTTTCCACTCATATATATATATATATATATAATGATATCTTTGTAGCAGCAAGCTTTCAAAGCATTGCTAGGAGGGAGTCTGTAGTAAGAGCATATCAATCTTTTTACAGTGTCAACCCAAGCTGATCTTTCACTATTTAATGTTCTGTTAGCACCTAGAACTATGCAGTATATTATACAACTGGTTATATCATACTAGCTTGGAATCATGTACTATTTGTATTGATCAGTGCCTTTATTTGTTTTCTAAATACAGAATTGTATAGTACAAAAGTGGGCATCTTTAAAGTCAGAGAGATTTAAATTTGAAATTAGCTCCGACTTAAAACAGCTCTATATACTCGGGCAAACTATCTACCACCTTAGAGCCTTAGTTTATTTCTAAAATAGGGATAAAACGACCTCTATTACAATATATTTGTGAAGATTAAATGGAAAGATTTATATTAAGCACCTTGAACATAGAAAGCATTAGGATGAATTCCAGCTTTTTTCTTTTGCTATAACATCTCACGAGCTACACTGTTTCTTCTTAAAAAGAACATCCTGTACCTCACTTTCTAAGTATCCTCTGAAGTGTATAGCAGAGTTGAAGGTGGTATGCAACTAATGTCACTGACTAAAGTGGTATAAACAAGGATAGAAACGGTTTTACACAGTTTTCAACATTGTATCTAAAATGAGAAATCATTCTGCAATGGCTAGAATGCAGGTCAAACAGTCTGATATCTGATTCTAGATCTACAAGATGTTACTTACTAGTAGTGTGACTTTGAGACAGGTCCTGTACTTCTTTGATTCTCCATTTCTTCACCTGCAAAAATGAGGACATTGGACTAGATCCATGATTTCTGATTTCATTAACATTTTACAATTTTTTGGTTTATATATCCTGTGAATAAAATTTTATGGAAGTGACAACAATGGAAGCATTAAAAGCAGAGTACTCTGTCTGATACAAAGAAAAAATTTAGGACTTCCACCTTTTAGTCTCTTCCTGTAGGCTAGACTAAGTCTGGCTTAAATCTAGTCAAGGATTTACAGAGGGTACATGAAGAATTTTGATAGCTAATCAGTCAATTCAGGCCTACTCAGAATGTATGTATAAAAAATTACACTATCCATTCATCCGTTGAGGAACATTTAGGTTGTTTCCATATTTTTGCTTGTGAAAAATGCAGATATCTCTTCAAGATACTGGTTTCAAATCCTTTGGATATACATCCAAAAGTGGGATTGCTGGATCATAAGGTAGTTCCATTTTTTGAGTAACTTCCATGTTTTCTATAATTGATGTGCCAATTTACATTCCCAAATGTCTCTTTACTGATGAATGGATAAAAAATGTGATTACACACACATACATGTGCATGTGTGCGCACACAGAGGAACATAAGTCAGCCTTAAAAAAGGAGAAAATCTTGCATTTGTGACAAAATGGATGAACCTGATGACATTAGCTCAGTGAAATAAGCTAAATACTGCATGGAATCAAAAATGTTAAATTCATAGAGACAGAGAACAGAATGGTGGTTATCAGGGAGTGGGATATGGGAGATGCTGGTCCAGGGATACACAGTTTTAGTTATGCAATTTAAATAACTTTTGGAGATCTAGTATATACCAATGTGACTATAGTTAACAATACTGTATTATAAACCTGAAATTAGCTGAAAGGGTAGATCTTAAGTGTTCTCAACACACACACACACACACACACACACAGACACACACACTATATAAGGTGATGGATTTGTTAACCAGCTTGATGTGGTGAATATTTCACAGTGTACACATATATCAAATAATCAAGCTGTACACCTTAAGTATATATAACTTTTAATTGTCAAAAATTAGGTCAGGTGGCCTTTTTAATTTTGGGGTGGAGAGGGGAAAAAATGCCAAACTTTAAACCACTCTTTATATCTACTGAATATTTCCTAAGGATTCTTTGAAGCTACAAAAGTTATTTTACCAAGCATGCTCAGTACATTATCTAATTAGCTGAAAATTCCAAAGTGAAATTTCACAACTCTAATGCTTAAATAAGTAAATAAATAAACATGTATTGGCTTATACAAGGTAATACAGCTAACAAATGTGTGATCAGATATTGATGTTTTGTGTTTTAAAGACCATACTGGATACAAAACTCATGTGGATAAGCTGTCTCTGCACTTTCGATATCACTTAGAGTGTTTGAAGTTGACCACAATATCATAGAATGGTGTACAAAAATTGTGCCAGAAATCATGCAAGAAATTAAACATGTGCTTTGGAGTCAGAAAGATGGTTTTAACATTTTAACATTATAGTTCTGAGAAATGTACTTAAAGTCTTCAAGCTGCAGCTTATCTGTAAAATGCAAATCACAATATTGATCTTCTTTGTTTTTGCCTGTGTGTTTTGTGATTATTAAGTAATATTCGCTATAAGAAAGCACTAGTTCATAGTAAGCGCCAATGAATATAAGTTCCTTTTTATTTCTCCTTTTAATAATTCCACACATATAGTAAACATTGTTTGGCATAGAGTATAAAGCAATGTCAGCAACTCAACTTTTTAATGGTTTCTTTCACAGTGGTTTCTAACTTTCTAACCTTTTGGAGCTGTTAAAATAAAGTCAAATAATGATACTGCTGTGGCGTAAGTGTATGCTAGGATCAATAAATTGTGGTTGTTGGAATAAATTGCAATTAAAGGGGTAGTACTTGATTGCTTGACAGTAGGTAGTCTTTCTGGCCCAAATAAACTCAAGTATTAGTCTGATTTACAAGCTAATTAGTATGGACTTCACATGCATTTCACTGGGAGACCATCAGATCATATTGATTTCTGTTCCCATCATGAGTGTACCCTTGAAGTTGTTTTCTGTCACTTACAGGTGACAAGTCCTCTTTACTTGTTTACTTTGTTTATTCAAGAATATAGGCATCATTTTTAATCAAGTAGAATATATAAGAAATTTACACTGTTTGCAAATTAACACTTAAACATCTAAAAACCTCAGTATTGGCACTGGCCTTTTTTTTTTCTCCTTATTTCTGTACATTTAAAATGAAAATATGCATGCATTCAGAAATGACAAAGGCATCAACATAGTAAGAAGCATGATTATTACTAAATCCTTGAAGCAATAGAAAAATACATATAAGCATTAATTTATAGGCTAGAAAACCATACGATAGGTATTTCAAGACAAAATATTTGAATAATACATAAAAAGACACAAATTTTGTCTCCAAATAAAGATAAATGCTTATCTAAAGTATAATTTTGTTTATCCTTAATTTTCTATTCAGTGCAGTATTTTATATGATAAATTCCAACATACGCCTGTATAATTATCTACTGAATACAAGGCATTCATAGACTGAAACAAAGTAATTTAAGCAATCCTTTGTTTTGTAAATTGCATTAAGGTATACCATGTATTTTCCTCTACTACCCATCTACCTACTACTGCATTTCCTGCTAGAGATTTAATACATTTTTGTTGAATAAAAAAAATGACAAAAGTGCAATTCCTCAAAAGGCACAAAGATACATATGGTATGACTGTTTTAAAATTAAGCATCTTTCCCATTTAAATAGCTCTACCCCACACCTCTCGTAAATACCACATTAGGAAAAAAAAAAACAACAAAAGTCAGAAACATATGAAAAAATCCCTGGTGCCATGTCTTCTCTGTTGTCCATATTTATGTGAGGTTACTAGTGTTAACACCTAGTAAATCTCACATCATACTTACTATACTTCTGTTATTTAATTTTCTTTTTCTGAGCCTCATTTTCCTTTCCCAACCTTTCTTTGAAAGGAAGCTTTGCAAAGGCTAAAGAAAAAAGACTAATCTATTTGTACACTGATGAATTTTAATCACCTACCAGAGTTTCTGACTCATACGTGTTCAATAATTATTTTTTTGCAGGCGCCTGGGTGGCTCCAGTTGGTTAAGCGACTGCCTTCGGCTCAGGTCATGATCCTGGAGTCTCTGGATCGAGTCCCACATTGGGCTCCCTGCTCAGCAGGGAGTCTGCTTCTCTCTCTGACCCTCCCCCCTCTCAACCTCTCTCTCTCTCAAATAAATAAATAAAATCTTTAAAAAAATAATTATTTTTTTGCATAAGGAAACTCATCACAAATATTATTATCAATTATAAATCATTATAATACATTTCTGACATAAATTTACACATGAAAATATATTTTGCTAATTTTGAGTAATCTTTAAGTACCTTTTATGTCTGACAATGTACAACTATATTAAATTTATTTTTTTAAGTTTTTTCCATTTTTTCCATTTTTTTAAAAAAGATTTTATTTATTTATTTGAGAGAGAGATAGAGAGCGCGCACAAGCAGGGGGGAGGGGCAGAGGGAGAAGCAGGCTCCCCGCTGAGCAGGGAGCCTGATGCAGGACTTGACCCCAGGGTTCAATTTAAATTCAATTAATTATCACATAATGTATTATTGGAAACTATATATTTAAGAAATTATACAAAAACTACAATATTAAACCTTAGAATCAATGATAGTATTTTAATTAGCAATAATTGTGCCTCAGATAAACCTCATTGGCTACCATAGTGCCACTGCGCAAAGCTCAATGATAGTATTTTAAAGAACAAAATAGTATTAATCTAAGATCAAAATGCTGAAATAAATATTTCAATGGATTTCAAAGAAGTCCATGAACAAAATTATGAAAAGACAAATTAGAAACAAAATCCGTTCCCTAGCTCTTAGTTAATATCATCCAAAACAAGAACTTGTGTTTCTTGAATGCAAAATATGTCTATTGACCTTGTTCTCCCCAGGATTTAACACAATACCTGGTTCATTGTGAGGACTAAATTTGTGTTTTAAATGCATTCATGAATCAATCAATTGTCTGATTCAGAATGTCTAAGAATAGCAGAACAGTGTATAAAATACCTGGAAAACAAACTAAAGACTGGAAAAATATAAAAATGTATATTAGAGTAATTTAACTAAGATGGCATAGGTTATATATGCTATAGTTTTACAAGATTTGGTATTATTCTAAACTGCAAGTGATATTAGAATTCCAGAAAAATAAAATACATCTGAGTATGCAGGTTTAAAACAAATTCTATTATCTTTTTCCATTGTAAGCTCAGGGTCATAACATTAGAGTTGGAGAAATTATCTGAGAGCATCTTTTCCCCCTGTGTGTAGACTGACTGGTGAGGAGGATGGTGGGAGAATCCTGCTTTCCTGTGCGTGGGTTACATTCACTGGAATCAGTAGTAGAAAAGGAGGTACAGATGTGGATCTGAAAATGAGAGGTACTTGTAATTCCACAGAACGTGTGTTCCTACATAGTTCCTGCTCAACTCTGATCTTGAGTCTGTCCATCTGTCTGATCTGATTATCAATTTGTGTGAAATCTTGTTATGGTTATAATTTTATGTGCTGCACAATTGTGATGTTGTTAAGATAAAGCAAATGTTTAAATACTTATAATTGCCAGGTGCCAAATCCTAGGCCATGGGGAGAAGATAATTCTCTCTCTCCTCACTATAACACATACCCACCCTACCAGTTTCCAACAATTTTTATTCTCAAGAACCACATACACACCACTATCACCCAGTTGATTTCCGCTTCTCTTCCTCGTTCCTGTCTCTTTTCAGGCTCCACTGCCTTTCACTGTGGCTAGTGAGACCAACACTGCTTTTCATGAGTACCTTTTGTTTTTCCTTTAGGCATGGTTTTTCACTTTTTATGAGGCAATATTAAGATCTGAGCTTCTGGGCGCCTGGGTGGCTCAGTCGGTTAAGCATTTGACTCTTGGTTTTGGCTCAGGTCATTATCTCTGGGTCGTGAGATCCAGCCCCGTGCTGGGCTCCAGGAGCAGCACTGAGTCTGTTTGAGGTTTTCTCCTTCTCCCCTGCCCCTCCCCCCTTCGTATACACTCTCTATAAAATAAAATAAAATAAAATAAAATAAATAAAATCTTAAAAAAAAAAGACCTGAGCTTCTAACTGTAAATTTTCTAAAATCATCAATCACATATGCCTAAAATCCACTTTCTTAACTTGAATGTTGTTACCTAGTTTGTAAAGAGTACCATTTAATTTTAGGTAAAATGAATGTCAGAAAATAGTGTTTGGGGGTATAAAATAGAACTCTAATGACTTAAAATAGGGATGATGAATACATACTACAATTGCTAAACATTGCGCCATGCATGGCATTCATTACCACTCAGTCAAAATTCTTTCCCTCTGAACAAGGATATGGCCTCTGAATCCTTCTTAATAATATGCCCTTGATCACTTATATCATGTGGGATATAACTTGTTATCCTTGTATTAAAAATGTACCTTTAGCATATGCCATCAAAAAATTAAAAATCGCTTACCTCCTTCATTTGCATATCAAATGTGGTACATTAATTCTTCATTTTCAAAATCTTATTTTTTCTAACAATGAGTGAAATGCAATCACAAATGTGAAAAAGTATAAATATACACATGTATATATTCATACAAATGTGCGCGCACACCCACACATTCATGCAGTCACATACAGATATTTTCTAGCTCTAATTCCAGTCCCCAAGAATAAATCATCCCAGTTAACATTGTGGTCTATGTTTCCATCAGTTATTTCTTTCTTCCTTTCTTTTTTTTTTTTTTACAGAGAGAGATATATAGAGAGAGGGAACACAAGCAGGGGCAGAGGGAGAGGGAGAAGCAGGCTTCCCACGGAGCAGGGAGCCCGATGCGGGGCTTGATCCCAGCACCCCGGGATCATGACCGGAGCCGAAGGCAGACGCCTAATGGCTGAGGCACCCAGGCGCCCCTCCATCAGTTATTTCTGAATAAATAGGAATATGCACAAACACATATATACACACACATACATATGCCTCTCTGATGTACTGTAGATTTGTTTCCATGTCCCTAAATATTTTTAGTGTCATCAGAATGAGTCATTAATTGGAAGATTAATATATGATTGAATACGTGAAAAAGTGTAATTGTGTTGTGGTAGAGGATATATGGGAAATCTGTGTACTTTCCACTCCGTTTTGCTATGAACCTAAACCTGCTCTAAAAAATAATGTCTACTAAAAAATATTTTGTTTAAATAAGATGTTTTCATTTAGCAATATCTATTGAATGTAGGCTTAATTTTAAAATAATCATTTAGAAATGACAAGAAGAAATAAACAAAAAAGAGTCATCTATGGTAGGCAGAAAAACTTCCCCCAAAGATGTCCACATTGTAATTCCCAGAACCTGTGAATATATTATGTTACATGGCAAAAGGGATTATAATTAAGTTTGTAGATGGAATTAAATTGCTAATCGGCTGAGCTTGAGATGGTGGAAATTATCCTGGATCATTCAGGTGAGCACAGTGTAATCATAAGAGCTCTTGTAAATGAGACAGAGAGGCAGGAGAGTAAGAATCTGAGTGATATAATCTGATAACGAATCTACTGTCCATTGTCACTGCAGGCCTTAGAGATGGAAGGGAACATCTGGAATACAAGCAGCCTCTAGAAACTGGAAAAGACAAGGAAATGTATGTTCCCCTAAAGCTCCCAGAAAGAAATGCAGCCATGCTATGAACATTTATGTATGAGGTTTTATGGACATATGTGTTCAGTTCTCATGAGTATATATATACCTAGGACTGAAATTGCTGGGTCATATGGCCAGTCTGTATTTATCATTTAGAGAAACTGTCAAACTGTTTTCCAAAATGGATGCCCCATTTATATTCCTGTCAGCAGTGTATGAGGATTCCAATTTTCCACATCCTCAAGCATACTTACTATTATCTGTCTTTTCCGTCATAACCATATTTTAGTGGGCCTGTAGTAGTATCTCACTGCGGTTTTGATTTGCATTTCTCTAATGGCTAATGATGTGAGAACTTTTTATGTGCTTATTGTCCATTTGCGTATGTTTGGAAAAATGTTTATTCAAATCCTTCACTCATTTCTAGTATCTTTTTAACATAGTTGATAAAAACAATTATTTTCTCTTTGAGGGGACTTTTAAAAAATTTAAATAGACATTTTTAGAGTAGTTTTAGGTTCACAAAAAAACTGAATGGAAGGTACAGAAATTTCCCATCTGCCCCCTACCAAAACACATGCATAGCCTCCACCATTATCAACATCCCTGACCAGAGATCACCAGAGTGGTACATTCATTACAACTGATGAAACTACACTGACACATCATTATCACTCAAAATCTATGGTTTACATTAAGACTGACTCTTGGTTGTACATTCAATGAGTTTGAACAAATGTATAGTGATATATATCCATCATTATAATAACATACAGAATAATTTCATTGCCCTAACCATCCTTTTGTGCTTAGCTTATCCATCCTTTCCTCCCTGCAGACTCTGGAAACCACTGATTTTTTTTTTTATTGTCTACATAATTTTGTCTTTTCCAAATGGCATATAGTTGGAATCATACAGTATGTAGTTTTTTTTCAGACTGGTTTCTTTCACTTAGGAATAAGTGCTTAAAGTTCCTCTATGTCTTTTCATGGCTTGATAGCTCATTTATTTTTAGCAATATACTATTCCATTGTCAGGGTGTACCATAGTATATTTATCCATTCACCTCCTGAAGGGCATCTCAGTTACTTCTCAAGTTCAGTAAATTATGAATAAAGCTGCTATAAGCATCCATGTATGGATTTTATGTGGACAGATTTCAACTCCTTTGGGCAGATACCAAGGGACATGATTGCTGCATGATGGTATGGTTAAGAGCATGTTTAGTTTTGTAAGAAACTCCAAGCTGTCTTCCAAAGTGGATGTACCATTTTATATTCCCACCAGCAATGAATGAGAATTCTTGTTGCTCTACATCCTCATTAGCATTTGGTATTATCTGTATACTGGATTTTGGCCAATCTAATAAGTGTGTAGTGTTAACTTATTGTTTGAATTTGCATTTCCCTGGGAACATATGATGTACAGCATCTTTTCATATGCTTATTTGCCATCTGTATATCTTCTTTGGTGAAGTGTCTGTTAAGGATCTTGCCCATTTGTTAGTAGGGTTATTGGTTTTCTTACTGTTGAGTTTCAGGAGTTCTTTGTATGTTTTGAATAGGAGTCTGCAATGGACTGTATTTTTTGTGCCCCTCTAAATTCCTATGTTGAAATCTTAACCTCTAATGTGACGGCATTAGGAGGTGGAGCTTTTGGGAGATGATTAGGTCATGAGAATGAAGCTCTTTTGAATGCTATTTGTGTCCCTAACTCTCTTACTCTCTTTCTTCCATGGGAGGATACAACCAGAAGTTGACAGTCTGAAATCTAGAAAAGGGTCCTCACCACACATCAAATCTATCCATATCTTGATCTTAGACTTCCTAGCCTCCAGAACTCTGAGAAAAAATGTTTGTTATTTAAGCCACCTAATCCGTGTTATTCTTTTATAGTAATCTGAACTAAGACACAGTCCTTTATCAGATGGGTCTTTTGCAAATATTTTCATACAGTTTGTGGCTTTTTATTCTTTTCACAGTATCTTTTGCAGAGCAGATATTTTTTCAATTTTAATGAAGTCCAGCTTATCAATTTTTTTTTTTCTCTCATGGAGGGGATACTATTTAGCATGTTTTTTTCCACTTATAGAGAACAAGCATGCATATCTTTAATATGATGAAGACTTGGAGAAAAAAGAAAATATATAGGATGGGGTTTGTATGTCACCAGAAGTTTACACTATAAGACTAGAAAATTTTCAGGATCAAGTTGCTGCAAAGCAAGTCAGCATCCAGATGATTTATCTTTCAAAAAATGAAAAGAGAAATATTAATGATGATTTTTAAGGCAGATGTATGGGTGTAACTAGCTTGTGGGATGATACAAGTTAGCAAGCTATGGGGCAATACGGATTAAACAATACTTTATGAGTTAATAAGTAGATCTATTACATTAGGTGGTCAAAATAGAGTCCCCCCCCCCCCCATATTTTATCATAGGAGATGAACCTTGAAAGCCTTATCAGTTTGAAAATGTTCAGCAATTAATCAGCAAGGAATTGCCTTTTATAGTCAAATGCAGTCAAAGGAACTAAGAAGTAACATTCAGAACCAAGTCAATTTATCTTGGAAGTAGGCATTCTAAACAAGTTTGTTATCTAAAATACTGCCTTTATTTTACATGATATTCTCTGGGATATCATGTATTTTACATGATATTCTCTGGGATGGCTCATTTGAACATGATTAAAATCAATGAATCATGTTTTATCCTGGCTCACTGCAGTGCCTTTCATACAGTTGACAGTAAACAATCTGTTTATCTCAGTGTCCAAATACACTTAGATGGAGATTAAGAGTCATACACAAAACCTCTCTAAAGAAGAGGGAATGGATTTGTTTAAAGAGAACCTCTTATTCATCCCTAAGAAAGGATATTGTGTGGAAGCCATGAAATGATTACAGGGTGCTAAATACCCATGTTGGATTTAATCATGGCCAGGAACCTTAGCTTTCAAATGTGCAGAGGCTTGGGTCAAAAGTCATTATTTATCCACGAAATGATACTGGGAAATCAGTGGTTAGCATCTTCCAGATGTTTGAATTCTAACTTCTTTGTCAAGTAGAGGATTCTTAAAATTTTGTTTCACATTTGCACAAGGAAAATGTGTCTCATATTTTCCCTTGGTTTATTAATTTATTAAGATTTTTGGGGAATGAAAGTTTGAGGACCTAGGAAAATACAAATGGACACACAAAATAATAGACATGTTCACTTCCCAGATGGTATTTGACAGTGAAGGTTGATGGGTTGGAAATGCGGACCTGCATAGATGGGTTAGCAACTCTCTTTAGAAAATGCATCTTACTAGAAAGATTGAATTTTTAGTCAATATTAGGTACCCATGTTAATTTTGGAGGCATTGATAGGTAAACCCAATTTCATTAAGCCTCACTTTGAGAAGAGAATGTGGTCGAACGAGGACTGAATAAGGTGGGCTCTTATTTTATCAATCTGTGAGCTCTGCTTGTAGTTCCAAGGCAACCCAGTCTTATCTCATTGACCTTTGGCAGGCAGTCCATTTTCACCTCATTTTTGAAATTACTTGAATTGTGTTCACTGGATTTGTAAGCAAACACTGCACTAAAATCAAAACATACAAAATTATTATTTATTTTCATACAAAATTATTTTAACATATTTAACTATCAGTAGATTAGTATGATTATACAAACACTCCTGCTGATCTAGTTCTTGTTTCATAGCTGGAAGTACTTAACCCAGTATTACTTCATCACTTCAATTGGGCAGATTCTTATACTCAATAGTCTGTTTTGACCATTCTCATTCCTATTCTTCTTCCATCCTTTCTACCAAGTTTCATTTGACTAGGGCTGAATTAACATGATTTATTGCTATTCAAGTAGAAATTTTACATCACCTCTGTAGATAGCGCAGGTGAGGTCCTGCATTTAAAACAGACAATTGTCTTACATGTAAGGTTAAAGTAATGAAATATGGATCACAAGTAGTAGTAGCTATATATGTGTGAGTGTGTGGATTTATAATTCCAAGAGCATATGTAATTGAATGTATTTCTTGTTCAAGCTTTTTGAGGCATTAGATGTAAATCTTTCTCACAATTTATTAATTTTTGGTTATACAATCATGACACTGTCTTATTTTTATTACTCTATCTTGTCACTATAACACTTATATTTCATGTGTTATCTAAATGACTTAAGTACAAAATTTACAAAATAGAATATAACCTGTTTTATCCAGGAAAATCTATATTAACTCTCATTTCTCTGCTTCTCTTATACAATATCCATAATACTGATCCTTAAATGCAGCAATATCTTTAGGTAGCTTTTGTATCATGAAAGAAAGATTAAATTATATTCCACAGAGTTTATAGCTGAGTAAAATCCCCTCAAATTTGATAAGCCACACCAAGTGTGCATGTGAGGCAGAATATCAACTTGTTTACCTAAATCCAAAATAATATAATCATCTTTGAAATAATCATTTTCAATGTGCTGAGCTATATTACAACTTTATATTTGAAATTCTCCCTTTAAAAAACTCCTTTTAAAACTCCCCCTTTAAAACCTCTCCCTTAAAATCAGGGTTTTGGAGGCAGAGCTGTGGTCAGGTTAATTTGTTGACGTAGCCCTGAAGTTTACACCAAAAACAGTATTTGTGAAAAAACTTATGGTAATAGTCCAATGATATTGAAGGAACCACTAATGGCAAAATGTAGTGCTTTTCCTTTCCTGCCATTTGATCATCCCAGAGCTTGTTTACTCCACTTTCTAAGAGTACTTCTCAGTCATCGATATTAATAAATAACATTTTGTTTGCATCATTATAATAACCACTATTTTAATTCTACCATCCTCTATCCTCAACAATACAACAAAATTTTACCACTCCCTTCAATCTCCCAAGAGGGGATTTAGAGAACATGGGGCATGAGTGGAAACGTCCAGAAGAAACATCCTAAAGTCATTAATAGAAAATTTCTTAAAGAATAAAAATAAGATTAAAGAGTCAAATAACCTTATGCTCCTTAAAAATCAAGGCTTTACCTCTCACAAAATGAGAACAAGCTCTTTGAAATTAAAGTTAAGTAACAAACGTATGACAAAATATCATCTATAATATTAAATTCATTTATTTTAAACTCATGTTCAAAAAAGGAAATTTTATCATTTATTAGAAAACACTTTTTTGGTCATTTTTTCTATATTATATTGACAAGTTACCCCTCAAAACACAACCAATTACTGTTAAAATTAAATAAACTATTAGAAACCCTTTAAGACTTTCTCAGGAATGAAATGAATAATTTATTTATTTATTGTTAAATATCTGAATCATAATAAAAAAAGACATAAAGAATAATAAAGTGAATTTTCATGTACTTAGAATTCAGCTTAAAAGTAGAACCTTAGCAATAAAATTGAAACCTGCTGTACTCTTGTTTCTAAACTACATCATGCTCTCACCTCCTCAAGTTATTAGCTTCTTAATTAGTAATTTAATTCCTCTTATTTTCCTATATATATGTAATACCTCTAAACATTGTTTAGTTTGTTTTAGTTGTTTTAAAACTATGTAGAGGCTAAGGGTAGGCTGCCCCCAAATGTGCCACTTTGGAATATTGATTATTTTAAATTAAAATTACTTAAAAAAGAGTTCCAGAAAAACACTCTGACTCCTGCTTTGTCTCCAGAAAGTAGGAAATAAATCTCCCATGTGAAAAGTACCCTCCCTGTACCAGGTAATAAAGAGACATCACCAGAGATAAGGAATTCCAAGCTGAGGCTATATAAATAAACCTATTACTTCTACTATTTACTACCCCAGCCCAAATTCTCTTTAGAATTCTTTACAAATTGAAACTCCTGAACATAAGTTTTCTTTGTCCTGTCAATTCCTCACAGTTTTATGGCTTCTTTCTCTAAAAAGTACAAAAACTGTCTGCCTTGCTCAGTTTTGGGGATCTCAATTCCATTATTGGGTCTCTCTCTGTACATAATTAAATGTTGTTATTGTTTTTTACTCTTATTAATCTGTCTCATGCCAATTTAATTCTTTAGACAGCTAGAAGAAACTTGAAGGTAGAGAAAAAATTTCCTTCCCCAAAGTTATATATAAAGTAACATCCTATATTAATAATTGAACATTTTGCTCAGCCTTAAGTTTATGAAAATCATCTATGATGTATATTTGTACATATGAACCAATGTATATATTGTATACAAATATACATATATACAAATGTATATTTGTATATATGTATATGTAAATATTGATAGACATTTAAGCTGATAGGCATTTAGATTATCTCCATTTTTTGACGATTAAAGTGCTAATACACGTGTATGTACATTTTTATATGGGTATATGTCACAGTCAATCTAGTTTAGGGTTGAATTCTCCATATTTCACAGATACTGTCTCTTGATCTCTTTACAACCTTTACAACCCAAGTCTATGGGTGTCTGGTGTTGACAAATGTGCACAGAATAGCTACATTCAATTCTACTGACTCTTTTTTTTTTTTTTGAATTTTTTTTAATTAAATATTTTTTTTATTCTTATGTTAATCCCCATACATTACATCATTAGTTTTAGATGAAGTGTTCCATGATTCATTGTTTGTGCATAACACCCAGTGCTCCATGCAGAATGTGCCCTCCTCAATACCCACCACCAGTCAATTCTACTGACTCTTAAGATCTAGTCAAAGAGGGGCGCCTGGGTGGCTCAGTCGTTTAGCGTCTGCCTTCGGCTCAGGTCATGATCCCAGGGTCCTGGGATCGAGTCCCGAGCCAGGCTCCCTGCTCCGCGGGAAGCCTGCTTCTCCCTCTCCCACTCCCCCTGCTTGTGTTCCTTCTCTCGCTGTGTCTCTCTCTGTCAAATAAATAAATAAAATATTAAAAAAAAAGATCTAGTCAAAGATTTTTCTTAAATTCTTTGACTCTAAGCTATGAATTTACAAAAATATTGATTGCATTTCATTCAGCAATTGTTTTGTATCCACTTTGTATTGGGAAGGTGATTGAAATACCTTGTCTGTCACTCTGCTGGAAGGGATTATATGAAGAAAATGAATATGAGGCTACAGCTAGTGTGACATTACACCTTCTGCTGTTAGCTCCATCTTCATAACATGTTTTACTGAGTGTGGGAAGGATATATAGTAATTCTGGAAGAGAGAAGGGAGGACATGGAAAGGATGTGTGCTGTGTGGTTTGTCTGTACTAGATGTCATGATTTTGGATGTGGCCATGGTACCTTTCTCTGACCTTAACAGGTATCTTATCATTACTCGATAGGAGCATGGTTAGGTCAACTTAAAAAAATTGTTCACTAGGGATGCCTGGGTGGCTCAGACGGCTAAGCATCTGCTTTCAGCTCAGGTTGTCCTGGGATGGAGCCCCATGTCAGGCTCTCTGCTTAGTGGGGAGTCTACTTCCCTCTCTCACTCTCCTTCTGGCTCTCTCTCTCTCAAATAAATAAATAAAAATAAAATCTTTAAAAAATTTTGTTCACTAAATAGATGCACATTTTCTCATGGAAGACTTATGAATATATTATTTCTCATAGTTAAATAATCTAGTCATCTTATAATTATATATTATTATATGTTTATATTGTGGTAAATTTTTTTTTAGTAAAGTAGCCAAGGTCTTTTGGCAAAATAAAAATCTGCAAAATTTCATTTCCACTTTTGCATTTTCTAATCATCTGATTTGCGTTACTAAAGAACTTATGAGGGGAGCCTGGGTGGCTCAGTCGGTTAAGCGTCTGCCTTTGGCTCAGGTCATGATCCTGGGGTCCTGCGATCGAGCCCCAAATCAGGCTCTTCACTCAGCCAGGAGTCTGCTTCTCCCTCTCCCTCTGTGATCTCTCTCGCTTTCACTCTCTCTCAAATAAATAAAATCTTAAAAAAAAAGAATTTATGAAGGAGAAATCTATATTTTCATATTTTCCAGCATGTTTTGTAAAATTTAGTTCCATGTGATGTTAGCCAAAAAACAAATCTAAAATCCTTTCTTGGTCATATAAATTTGGGAAATATTCAAAGTACTCAGACTTCTCAGGATCAATAATATGCTAATGTAAACTGTTATATTTTGGAGATATACCTGATCATGGAATGCTTTGTTAACAATAGAAAGCTCATAGGATGGGCGCCTGGGTGGCTCTGTTGGTTAAGCGTCTGCCTTTGGCTCAGGGTCCCAGGGTCCTGGGCTTTAGACCCATGGCAGGCTCTCGGCTCAGCAGGGAGCCTGCTTCTCCTCCCCCTCTGCCTGCCACTCGGCCTGCTTGTGCTCTCTTTCTGTCAAATAAATAAATAAAATCTAAAAAAAGAAAAAAAAAGAAGAAAGAAATCTCATAGGACTGGTGTTCTATAGATCATTCTTTGGGAAATGCATATGCATTTCAACAGGTAAATATAGAAGTTATAGAAAATGGAAGAAACACTCTATGATATGCCTACTTTAGCTAATATGAAAATCTGAGATATTAAAATACAGGTAAATACTGTCAGTAGACAATCAAATTTTGTCAGTAGACAAAGATTTTGTCTACTGACAAAATCTAAACTGGTACTAGAGAATACATTCAGGTGTGCCCTGGAAATGATGTGGACACTTCCAGGAAAAAATATTACTATTACCTGCATATATTCACATCTCAGATTATTAATTCATTTGATTTCTCTTTTTGATTTTTAAGAGGGGATCTTTAAAGAAAATAGAAAACTACTTTATTCCTTTTCAGATTTTATTTGTTGTTTGTTTGAACCAAGATTAGATCTACCTGGCCAGAGGCTAGTGTGGCTTCCTAAAAACTTATTAATGCATTTCAGAAATATCAGCAATAGGAAGTAAAGTGACAGAGGCAGTGCCTTTAAGAGATTGTTTGTCTCCCAGGAATTGTCTGTTTTATGCCAGGAATGCCAAAGATCACCAGATGACTTAACCATAAAGAGGCCCAGAAGATTCCCTGTACAAAAATGTTTTTCACATGGGCTTGTCCCAGATACTCAAAATGCCATTTCAAAGTGTTAGTAACACTTGAGTAATTAGCAGTCCTTTAGAGATTTATGCTTTTATTTATTTTTATTTATTTTTATTTTTTAAAGATTTTATTTATTTATTTGACAGAGAGAGACACAGCGAGAGAGGGAACAGAAGCAGGGGGAGTGGGAGAGGGAGAAGCAGGCTTCCCGAGGAGCAGGGAGCCCGATGCAGGGCTTGATCCCAGGACCCTGAGATCATAACCTGAGCCGAAGGCAGACGCTTAACGACTGAGTCACCCAGGCGCCCCGAGATTTATGCTTTTAAAAAGTTCACACCCATTTTATTCATTTGGTCATCACAACAAAACTCTAAAGGTACTTAATATTCCCATTTTATAGATGAGAAAAGGAGGCTCAGAAAGAATATACATAACTACTCTAACATATTCTAGCAGAGAATGGCATATACCTTATTACCCTAATTCTTATTTTTCTAAATTCTGGGTAGTTTCTCTAAGATGATTATGCCCCAACTTTATACCTCATATACTCATAAAAATGAGAAGAAGATAGCAGGAGGGGAAGAATGAAGGAGGGGAAATCTGAGGGGGAGATGAACCATGAGAGACGATGGACTCTGAGAAACAAACTGAGGGTTCTAGAGGGGAGGGGGTGGGGGGATGGGTTAGCCTGATGATGGGTATTAAAGAGGGCACGTTCTGCATGGAGCACTGGGTGTTATGCACAAACAATGAATAGGGAACACTACATGAAAAACTAATGATGCAATGTATGGTGATTAACGTAACATAATTAAAAAAACTAATGATGTAATGTATGGTGATTAACATAACAGAATAAAATAAAAAAAACAAACAAAAAAGTATACAGGCACCACCAACACTTACATGTCACTCATTTATAAATCATATAAATATACTACTATAATATAATAGGGTTTACATCTTAAAAATACAGAAAACACCCCCAAAATTAAGAAAAAAGAGAGCTAACAAAGATTGAAACAGACATTCTATATTTTCCTCTGACCCCTGCAGTAGATCATCTTCTGTATCCCTGCACTATACACCAGGCACTTTTGAGAACACTGCTTTAAGGGGTTGTACACATTTGAGTTTTTGTGTTTGATTAGATTTAACTATCACAAAGCTAAATTTTGGGGAACTGTCTACCAGAAGTATCTTCAAGAGGATTCATTGTTTAATAAAAATTGGCAGTGTTACATAGAAAGAATTCTAGTGTCCAATGGCCTGATCTCAAACCTTACTCTAACTTGCTGTATGGCCCTGAGCCAATTATTTAGCTTCTTTACTCAGTTCCTGTAAAATGGATTAATTATTAATAATTAATAAGATTAATATCTACACCGTGGGTCTGTGAGGATTAAATCAGCTGATACACATGCAAAGTGCTTAAAGCAGAACTTGGCACATGTAAGTACTGCAAATATATTGGTCATTACTATCACATCATTATTACACTATTTTGTAACAGTAGGAATGAGGAAATTGTTTTTAAATAATTAAAAAAATACCTACTATGCACAAAGTGTTGACATAAGCACTGAATGTATACAAAGATAAAAAAGTAAGTTCCTTGACATTCAAATAACTGGTAATCTCGAAGAGGTCCATGAGATCATTGAGGATTTTTCCATTAATAAGAGGTTAGTATTCAGTGCTTAATTGTATTAAAGTAAGAAAGATAATTGTGGGGCACCTGCGTGGCTCAGACCTTTAAGTGTGGGACTCTTGATTTTGGCTCAGGTCATGATCTCATGGTTATGGGATGGAGCTCAGCGTATAGCGTGGGGGGCTGGTGGGGCTTTGTGCTCAATGGAGAGTCTGCTTGAGATTCTTCTGTCTCTCCCTCTGCCCCTCCCCTCCACTCACATGTGCGCCCTCTCTCTCTCTCAGAAAAAGAGATAATTGTGTGAAGAGAATTCAGAAAGATATTTCCATGTAAAAACTACTGACACAGCAATATTGACTATGTTGACCAAATAACAATAATCATGGCTTTCCAGATGCTCTGTAGACAGAGGCCTCAACTACAGTGCTCAAGACTTAGATGAGGAAAACTTCATTAGAAAGCTACTGTATAAAATTCAAGAAAGCAATATGTAGGAAAGAGGACAAAAGAAAATGGTGAGACCATGAAATTCCACATAATGAATTAACAGGATTGTTTTCATTAAAAGATCATATTTTGGGGGGCACCTGGGTGGCTCAGTCGTTAAGTGTCTGCCTTTGGCTCAGGTCATGATCCCAGGGTCCTGGGATCGAGCCCCGTATCGGGCTCCCTGCTCCGCGGGAGCCTGTTTTTCCTTCTCCCACTCCCCCTGCTTGTGTTCTCTCTCCCTCTCTCTCTGTCAAATAAAAAAATAAAATCTTTTAAAAAATTTTAAAAATCATATTTTTGGTCAGAAATTCTTCAGTCAGAAAAACTAACTACCTTTAATCATCCAATGTAGAATAAATAGAAATCATGGTAAACCTATTTGTGAAAAACAGCAAATAAATAACGCACAAGTTTTAATTATTTTTACAATCTTCTTCTTGTAGGAAATTATAATTTCATTGATCACTAATGCAATCTTTCAGTATTTTAACATCGAATTAAAGACAATGGAGTCATGCCAAATTGCTTTAGTTTGGCACTCTTTTTGTATAAAACTTAAATAAGAGCTGCAATGTCTGTGGTTAATTTTGAAAGATCTGTGTATTAGCTTTGTGTTCAATATAGCAACCTATCTAAAAGAAGTTAAATTTTATAATATAAAAATTATTAAAATATCCTGTATTTGATTTATTATATCCCACCATTGGTACAGTACATTCTGTCTTAAGTACACATGTTACATAAACATTCTTTAATCTGAAATTTTATTAACTTAATTGCAGCCTATGCTCAATAGCATTGTTTATTTAAGAGTAGGATAAGTCATTAAATAAAGTAGTCCCCTAAGAGTATACATTTTTGAACTTCACTAGGTAATGCACTTTCCTATCATGTAGAATATGGTTTTCTGTAAGTATTGTACTAAACTTGTAATTTCTAGGATTGAGGGTTGTTATACAATAGGCAGATGCATAGGTCTCTTGTAAACTCAACTTTGGCATGGAAAAATCACATCGTTGTTACTGAAATGTAAGACGTAATTTTGTTGCCCATATATGTATATATATTACAAATCTAGTACTTAATATCATGATGGGGAAAAATAATGCTAATGAAAAGGGCCTTTTATTCTAAAATTGGAAATTCTTAGGTTTATTTACATCATTTGATCGGTCTTTAACATTTGAATATTCATTGTTCAGCCATCCTTTCTACATAAAGTAGAAATGTTTAATATCGGAAAGATTATGGGTGAATGTTGTTTTCTATTATTGTGTATGTACATGTGCATTTTCTTACATTTAAATTTTAATCAAAGTAATCCATATATAATTAAAAATCAAGTAATAAAAATAAGTAATACAAACAAAAATTTCTGCCCTCTTCTTTATCTACCCAGAGGTAAATATCATTATGTCCTTAAGCAGTTTCTTCTGTTAGTTTCCTTACCATCCCTTGGTAGTAAGTATTTATTTTAAATAAGGCCCAGAAAGCATTTGGTAGTTTTTATATTTAGGAGAATGCTAAAATTAAAATATACATAAGCTTTTCAGTAACAAGAAAATTCTGGCACTAATTATTAATCTGTTTTCTTTAATTTATTTCTGGGAACAAGGAAGAAAAGCAGTATTAACCAGCAGTGTGATGGGTTGAACATAAATCTCCAAAATATGTTTTTATAATTAAAAATAATTGTGTGTGCTACAGCGAACTAAGTTCTGCAGTGTAATTAAACACATTTAACATATATTAACTCTATAAGTAATTTGCATAAATTATTCTGCCTAACAATTTTAGTGCACACCAGGGGATACTGTGATTTTTATCAATGTACTCTATTAACTAAATGGATAATGATATGGTTTTAAAAGTTGAGATATAATTACAAGCCCCTAGGATCTCCGAATGAAGAGTGTTAACAGGCTACTGAAATAATTTGCCAAAATTACAGAGAGAATTGCATATGCTGTTTTGAAAATTGAATTTGAACCTCTATACCTAATCTTTTGACAAATAACAACCATGTATTTATATTTTCTTAATGTTCCTTTCCAGATTTATTAGTTCATATCCTAGGCTTTTCTTCCGAGAAGTACTATTATGCATATATTTCTATATCATTATGGTCGTAATTTATCTTAATTGAAAATATGGATAAATACTCAATTTTGTGGACCACATGGCAGTATAATAAAACTAGGGTCCATGAACTTGACTTCTGATTCTTCATTTAGTCACTAAGAGACCAATGAGTCAGAGCAAATTCTCTCATCAGCACTGTTTCTTTACCTATAAAATGTGATGGATTTGAACTCGTATCAAAATTCAAAGAGGTTCCTCCCTGTACTTCACATAATCAGTCACAATCACACTCAATCAGTTTTATTTATGATTTTATTTATTTTACTAAATCAGAAAATAACATCATGTCATTTTGTGCACACTATAGGAACCTGATTACTGGGGAAGGAGACTTTTATCCACATAGTATTTCACTTTTACCTTGGCTCACTCTATCCTTCCCTTCCACCCTACTTAGGCAAAGCCTTGAGAAAGAATTGTCAGACAGATGGAAGAGAAATGACTACATGGCAAGCATCACCTTCTCCCTTGTCCCAACCATGCCAATAAAAGAGTGTAGACCAAAAGTGTTCAAACATTACAGTTTTTGGACCACTTTACACTCTTAAAATTATTGAGGACCCCAAAAGCTTCCATTTACATGGTTTCCATTTGATGATATTTACCGTATTATAAATGAAAACGTTCTTTAACTAATTAAAAATAATCGCATTAAAGTTAACATAAAATCATTTTTATTACAAAAACTTTATTTTCCAAGCCCCCCCCGCCAAAAAAAAAAAAAAACAGTGAAAAGAGTGGCATTATTTTACATCTTTAAATGTTTCTATAGGGCGCCTGGGTGGCTCAGTTGGTTAAGTGATTGCCTTCGGCTCAGGTCATGATCCTGGAGTCCCAGGATCAAGTCCCCCATTGGGCTCCCTGCTCTGTGGGAAGTCTGCTTCTCCCTCTGACCACCCCCATGCCCCATGCTCTCTCTCTCTCTTTCTCTCTCTCAAATAAATAAATAAAAATCATTAAAAATAAATTATAACGTCTGACTTAATAGTAGACAGATTCTCATATCTGTTTCCAATTTATTATGAAATGACATGTCAGATAGCCTCTTAAAAACTTCACTGTCCACTCATAAGAGAATGAGAGTTGAAAAAAGCAACAACTCCCTAGTGTCGCAAAAATACTTTGACATCTCAGATTCCCTGCAAGGGTTTAATTTCCAGACCACAGTTCTGAGAACAGCTGCTGTTAAAGATATAGGTACGGGGGTAATATAGGAAATGCTGTGCTTTGAGTAGTACAGTGCCCAGGTGGGAGTGAGGCAGGAGATGTGGGGGCTGCTTGGCCAAGTCCAGACAACAGTGAATGTTGGGGTTAATGTACAGCATAAAATCAGCCATAATACCTGGCTTGCTAAAATGTAACACAAAGGCCGCTGGGGCAATGGAAGTTTTCGGAGAAGGGCGTGGGCCTTTGTAATGCTGAGCCCTGCATGACCTTTGTAATGCTGTGGGGAGTTGCCTTCCCCAATTAGCCCAAACAGCTGCCCTGTGATGTAAGAGACATTTACATTGTCCCTCAGGCTATGTTTAGCAGCGCTCCTAGAACACGCAGATTAGCATATCGTATCTTTCCCGTAAACAGATCCTCCTAGTTCCAGTAAGATCCCTTTTCACACATCACATGCTTGAGACACAGTGATAAGAATTTGTGATTATCCTGAAGGACCAATAAAAAGCAGGAGCAAAGAAGAGCAAAGGGTCTTTGTCTCTGAGCGTTGACCCCCTTGCCTTCTCTTCTCTTTCACTGCAAAGTTTGGAGTAATCTTTCATCCGTTGGTACAGGGATTGCTGGCCATTCCCAGCAAGTGAACTTGTATGCAATTGTGTATATTACACCCCTGGTTTATATAATTTTTTAGAGTTCAGACCAGAGACCACTTCAGGGATAAACATTCCAAATGTGTAAAGAATTAGTAAGGAATGTGAATTAATTGAAAGAAATCCTATTTCCACTTGTACAAGAAGAAAAAAAAATGCCTATCAATAGAACCACTATTTTGATTGCTTCGATGACTTCACCAGTTTTGTTATGTTTTGATTATTATACTATTTTAAAAAAATCATCTCCTGGAGAGATTTCACTAAAACACATGGGAAGATTGAAAAGAAGCCAAAGGGGCACCTGGGTAGCTCTGTTGGTTAAGTATCTGCCTTCAGCTCAGGTCATGATCCCGGGGTCCTGGGACTGATCCCCACATTGGGCTCCTGGCTCAGCCTGGAGCCTGCTTCTCTCTCTCTCTCTCTCTCCTTCTGCCCCTCCCCCTCCTTGTGCTTTCTTGCTCTCTCTCTCTAAAATAAATAAATAAAATCTTAAAAAAAAAAAAAAAGAATTAACTTCCTGCTCATTTACCAATAACCTTGACCAACAGGGAAGCTGAGATTAAAGACTAAGAGCTTGGGGACTCGAGCAAAGCTCAAAGTGAATTAGAAGGGCATGCATACTTTCTCTCTGACTGTGCAAAATGCAGGAAAGGAAACTTCTCGCCCAGATTTCAATCCAGGATAGACATTGTAGAAGCTGGTCTTCTTTACCAGAATTTAGTTAGCATTTACTATAGATTAACTAATGCAAATACTTCAGAATCATTGGTAGCTTTTTTTTTTGTTTTTTTGTTTTTTTTTCCCACAGACTGTCCACATATTTCAAAACTAGAGCTACTGCCTCAAAACTCATATTCAGGGAAAAGAAACATACCACTAATAACTTTTCACTAACACTAACAGTAACAATCTCTCACACTTTCATAGTGCTTCCCAAATTCCAGGCACTGCCTTGAGTACTTTCTATATACAAATCCCATTAATCCTCACAACAATGTCCTGATATAGACACTATTATTTCCCCCAATTTTTAGATGAAAAAATCTGAGGAACACAAATGTTAACTGTTTTGTCTGAAGTAAGGGAGTCAGGATTTGAACCCAGTCAATCTGGACCCAGAATTTGAGCAAGAACTAGGCAGTAACTGAATCTACAACTGAATGTGTAAACGTTTTAAAGGGAAAATTTCACATGTATAGAGAAACCCACTTCTTTAAATACTTGTTCTTAAATAAGAATTTCTTCTAGCTCTCTTGGACCTCATTATAACATTAAAACGTGAGTATAAAGAACTTTGTCTACTTTGTTCACCACTGTGTCTTTAGAACCCAGAATAGTGACTAATGCAGAATAGGTTCCTAATAAATATTTGTGGAATAAAAATAAATGTAATGAGTATAGTTAAAAAGTAGGCTTATTTCAGAAATTTAGTGAAGTGGAGCTAGAGGGTGGGCCATTTGTTCGGTCTTTACTCTCCGACAACCCTATTTATTGTCAATCTGTTACTGTTTCCTAGGTGTCCTTATTCGGTTATTTTCAAATTTAATATTCATAAAATCACTTGGGAGTCTAGTTAAAAGGCAGATTGTGATTTAGAGGGTCTGGGATGAAGCCTGAGTATCTGAATTTCTAAAAAGCTCCCAGGTCAGGTCAAGGCTATTGGTCTAAGGACCACTTTTTGACTCTCAGGGTCTTATAAGTGTCTGATAGGTGTGATTTTCAGATTGCAGTAATAAAATTGACTGAAAAGTCATAACAAGTAACAAAGAATATAAACATTACGAACATCATGATTCTATTTTTTTTTTACATACTCCCTGTCTCATTTACACTGTTGCCATTATTTTAGGACAAACTGAAAAGTGACATTTTTCACTGCTACTGGAATGATTGTCACATGGAATGTTAAATTCTTCAAGCTTCACTCAGGGACATACTGTGACGCTTTGTTTGGATATCTCCAACTGTCAATGTTTTCCCTACGACCTTTCCTATGGATTAAACACAAATAAACACATACTTAAAAATTTGAAAAGGCAAGCTATCTTACAGTTAAGATTAAATGGAAAAATGCAGAAACATCCACATCAACATTTCTTGAATTCATTCATCATTCCAGGATTTAAAAAGCCAACAAATAAACTAATAAAAAAGTGATCCATTATGTTTTTGCAATGATAAAGTCAAGCTCGATTCCCTTAATTTCATACACGTTGGCAGAGGCAATAGAAAACTATTAAAGTCATCAGTATTATTTAGCAAACACTCTTAATGCATTTAATTTGTTCCAGATACTGTTCCGATTGTTATATAAATATTAACTTGCTCAAAAAACATCACATTCCAACAACTAAGTACTATTATTATTATTATTGTCATCTCCATTTTACAGGTGATAAAACCAAGGCACAGCAAAGTTAAACATACCACCTACATCTATTTTAATGGATGTCCAATGCTGTCTAATGCTGTCTCCCTCCATGAATTTCCAAGGGAAATAGATGCTTGAGATTTCCAAAGATTTGAAAAATTATATCCAACTATATTTTTGATTAATCTCAAGAATCAGACTTTTTCCAGTCACTTAAAGTGTCACAAACAGAACAGTGGCAAATACTCTATTAAGATGTAGAATGATTACGGCTTCAGGAATGCCAAGGGAAGTGGGGTATGGCAGGAGCAAAAGGAGGACTGGCTTTCTTCTCCAACATAGTATCCTGGGTTCATGTTACTTTGCACCGAGCATACACTGCTATAATGAACTAATCTAGTACCACCATCACCAGATGATATCTATATTTTTTGTAGCTTCCTGGAAATTTAGAAATATATTTCCAATTGTCCTTTAGACATCCCCACCCACCTTAGTACCATGGTAATGGAAAGCAAACATGCCAAAATCTCACACAAAAATGTTTCTTTTTTGTGTGTTGGAGAGGGATGTGTTGGAGGAAAACACATCTGTGTTGGAGAGGGATGTTCCCATCTGCTCATTAATATCATTAAGAACGTCACAGACATTCTCAACAATGCTCTCTTTTTTTCCCCATATTATATTTAATTGTTCACAAACTTATAGTACCTCAGCATAAGACATCAGCTGGAGTCCTCAGCATCTCTCCCTTAGACTACTGGAGTACCCTCCAAGATTCTCATGACTTTCACTTCTCCTGTTATTTGTGGATACTCTCACTGGACTTGCTTTTCCAAAGCAGATAGACAGTCTGTGACTTGCCAGTTTAAAGACCTAAGTCATCCACTCTCTGCTTATAGATTTCAGCTCAAACTACTTAGTGAAGTATATAAAGCCATTTCTAATTTAATCCCAGAATGCTTCTTCAGCCACAGCCACAACTATTTCTTTTCCACATAAATACCTTACAATGTCCTTAAAATCTTTTTAATATATATTTTCTGTCCACAATGTCCTTGTCCACAGTTTTAGTTTGACAATTTTTTTTAAAGATTTTATTTATTTATTTGAGAGAGAGAGTGAGAGAGAGAAAGAGCACAAGAGGGGGGAGCGGGAGAGGGAGAAGCAGACTCCCTGCTGAGCAGGGAGCCCGATGCAGGACTCGATCCAGGGACTCCAGGATCATGACCTGAGCCGAAGGCAGTCGCTTAACCAACTGAGCCACCCAGGCGCCCAGTTTGACAATTTTTATTCGTCCTCCAAAATGATGTCTTTCCTAGCATTTTTCCATTTCCCCCATAAGAATAAACTTTATCACTCAGATTTCCTATGTACTTGAGGGTATTTTGGATGAGTTGCTCTAGATTATGGCTTTCTCATAGGTAAGAAATTCTCTCACAATTTTTGGTATACAGGAGGAACTCAATAAACATTTATTGAATAAAAAAATGAAAAAAAAACCAATGGGGATTAACCAATAGTTTTACCTTAATAATTCATTTCATGACTTTGGATATAATTTAAATAATAATTGAACAATGAATTAATAACATCATTAATATTAATTAGTGCATGGCATTTTTGTCTCACATAACACCTATAATAATGATTTCTCCCTTTTGGATGAAAAAAGATGCTATCTGTAGCTACCAGAACAATGGAAGTAAATATATATTAATAGTCTCAAAAAGCCCAAGGATATCTCTACTCTATTCCCATAGTCATGCCTACGGAGAGAGAATAATCTAAACAGTCAATTGCCAGTTGGTGTAAACAGTTGACTGCCAAGAAAAAAGAAAAGTCACTTCCATTGAGTTCAACATGGATTTCATTATCAGGAATGTGCTTAAAAAAACACTGACACCACTGTGGTCCTTCTGTAGGTGGTTTGTCTGACATGTGGGAGGCTCAACTCTGGTAGGATCATGTTGTAGTGCTGCTGATGCATGGTTCTATGATTTATGCTTCTCCATGCCATCTGTAGGTACAGGTGGCTCCTGCTTTGTGCTATGATCTCTTTCTGGAAACTCAGCTGGAGAGAAAACAATAGCAAACATTATTTTCTCTACATTCACATTAACAGCTATGTATATTCAGATTCAAACCATATTATAGATGGTTCAATGAAGTGAGGAAGTTTGCAGTTATCATTTCTTTTTTTTTTTTTTTTAAAGATTTTATTTATTTGATAGAGAGAGACACAGCGAGAGGGGGAACACAAGCAGGGGGAGTGGTAGAGGGAGAAGCAGGCTTCCCGCGGAGCAGGGAGCCCGATGTGAGGCTCGATCCCAGGACCCTGGGACCACGACCTGAGCCGAAGGCAGACGCTTAACGACTGAGCCACCCAGGCGCCCTGCAGTTATCATTTCAACCTCTAGATGGTGATGCAGCACTAACTTGACATTTGTACTACTTGAACTCATTTGCTGGAGTTCCACATTGTTCCCCAGGGTAGCCAGAAATTGTGGAATGAGCACCCTATTTCAGATTAAGTGGAAGAAGATCTATTAGATATGTTGAGATGAACAAAATAGAGAGGTGTAGATTAGTGAATGGCTGTATTGCACACTGAATAGTGTTACTGACACATGCTGAGACAACATAAAATTGTTACATGTCATACTTTTGATATTTTAATATTTATAAGTATGAGGATTTTCAAAAATATTCAAAAGTAGAGTGAGTGATGTAATGAACCTCCATATGCTCATAACTCAGCTCGAGCAATGGCCTATGTTGCTCACACTTATTCCCACACACTTGCCACATTTTTTTTTTTTAAGATTTTATTTATTTGACAGAGATAGACACAGCAAGAGAGGGAACACAAGCAGGGGGAGTGGGAGAGGGAGAAGCAGGTTTCCCGCTGAGCAGGGAGCCCGATGCGGGGCTCGATCCCAGGACCCCGAGATCATGACCGGAGCCGAAAGCAGCCGCCCAATGACTGAGCCACCCAGGTGCCCCTTGCAACATGTTTTGATACCACATATATGAATGCATTAAAATCTCATTATTTTTCCCCACAAAACAACTTTGCAAAAATGTTTTGACTTGATATTAACCTTTGAAAGGAAGACTAAAGGTGTAGTGATTAATAAGAAACAAAGGGTAGCTTCTTGGATCTGTTTCTTAACCTGGGTAGGTGGGTTCACCTTGCTGTAATTTCTCTAGTTATAGACTTATAATTTGTGTATTTTTCTGTCTGCACATTATACTTTCAAGAAAAGGAAAGAAAAAAAAAAGAAAAGGAAAGAAAAATAAAAAGATAAACAGCAAAGTGCACAGGCCTTCTAAATCCTGGCTTCTTGACAGAAATAGGTTTAGATTATGGAGATCTCCTCCTTATTGACAATTAGAATCAGGCAGAGCTATGATGGAAAAATTTAACTGAACTGCAAAGTTTAGGGAGAAATTAAAAAGAAGATTCATTTGTGCCAAAGCATTATACAAAGATCCTGGATGTTACTTCAGGAAAGTTCTTAAAGTTTTAGAGAGTCATCATCTTGATCTGGAAGGTAAGTGGGAGATACCATAAGAAGAAGAAGAAAGGGAAGGCCAGTCCACTTAGCTCACCTTTATCTACTCAGGTCTCTGAGCCACGCACTGCCACGCGGTTTTATGGGGATAAGCACCATCATTACTTTACTGAAATGAAATGATGGAATCTCTACTTTTTGGAAACCCACCAGGAGACTAAGAAATAAGGCAGAGGAAAAATAAAAGTATAATCAATGGAAAAGTAGGAAGAAATAAAGATATATAACAACAGGGGAGAAAAGAGGAAAAATAGAAGGTAGGGAGAGCCAAGTATACAAAAGTTGTTCTCACTTAACCCAAAAGGCTCCTTTACTACTCAGTGACTATCCTCCTTTAAGCGTCTAGAGTGTTCAAAGTGCTATTTTATGTCAAGAAAGGTAAAAAGGGGTGCAGAGAATACGTATTTTAAATTCAGAGATCTTGATCAGAACTTGAGGAAAATGCTTAACTTCTTTGTTTTAGCTCACTTATCTATAAAAGGAGTTAAGAATATCTGCCTTTCAGGGATATTTTTGATTATTAAAGATAAGATATAATATAATGCCAGCACATTGCTGGTGACCAATTAGTATCTATCATTATCAATATTATCATTATTATTATATAGATAGATATTATATATCTTATTATTAGAGTTGGTAGTATTATATTTGCATCTAGAAATAAGTCAAGGTAATAGCAGGTATTAATGGATATTTGTTAGCTTGATAGACAAATACAATTTGAGTGCAAGCAAATATAGTCTTGGGACATCTTATTTTGCTTTTGTCACATAATGCTAAGTCTTCTTTAAAATACTGAAGATAAAAAATATGAGTTTTCTTCTGCATATGGTGTTTCTAATAGTGTATATGACTAATAATGGCTCATTTTAGAATTTACTAATAATAAAGGACGGTAGGTATAATCCAAAGTTAGGTCATCTGGCTCACAGGCATCAGCTGCTCCATATCTAACTGGAGACATGGATGGATACGTTCTACATGCAGATACAATGATGGATATATATATAGCCCAGTTTTCCCTCTTCTTTTCTAAGTTTAACTACTAAAATGAAATAACACATGATTGACAGCAAACATAATCTCTCGCCTGTCTCAGAAATAAATCAATCCAATAGATTTGGTTTAAACTGATCAATTAGAGGTGCTTCTATGAAAGCAATATGGTGAAAGTAATAGGGTGTGAATACAGAAGAGAGATACATTAGAAAGAATGGAGAGTGTTGTAATTGAGTAGTATTAGAGAATTCTGCTCTCTTAGATATTAATCACTAGATGTTTATATTTCACTTATAGGAAGGAACTGAAAAAAACTAATCTTTATACAGTCATATGGTCATGCTAATGTTATAGAACAAAGCCTAGGCATAATTTAGACCTGTTTTGGAATGGTAATGAAAGAACCTAATGATACATCATGCTACAAAAACTTACTGACGCATAGAAGGAATTTTCATCAACATTAAGTTACCTGATAAAATTAGTGATTTTCTTTTTTTTTTTAAGGTTTTATTTATTTGCGAGAGAGAGAATGAGAGACAGAGAGCATGAGAGGGAAGAGGGTCAGAGGGAGAAGCAGACTCCCCACGGAGCAGGGAGCCCGATGCGGGACTCGATCCTGGGACTCCAGGATCGTGACCTGAGTCGAAGGCAGTCGCTTAACCAACTGAGCTACCCAGGCGCCCAAATTTAGTGATTTTCTTAAGCATGAAAAATAATAATAATAATAATAACCAGAGAGTATGGTTAAACAGTTAAAACTCAACGACAAGGTTGCCTTACTCGTTCTAGTGGCTTGAGTAGTGTTTACTGTCGAGAATGTGTCTTTTTTATTATATATGATAAAACTAAACAAAACCATTAAGGTTATATAGTACCATATGTCTCAACTTTAGTAGACAACAAGGTAAAAAAAAAACTGTGCTAATGTTGGATTTAAAAGATCCATACGCTATTTCTCGTTTTGCCGTTTACTAGCTCTTCATACTTGTGCAAACTATTTTGCCTCTTGGAATCCACTTGCTTAATAACAAAGAAAGCATTTGGGCCTCAGCAAATTCTTAGCAGTTGGAATGTTTTAGGATCCCACCATCCTTTCTATTATATTCAATTAGTACACTGCATCTATTTTTCTAAAAGATCAAACACGAAATGACAGTATGCTTTAATTCTAGCGGCCAGGAATGTCCGTGTCGTGGTGGTGTGGTGACAGTGACAGGGGCTGACCTAAGAAAGAGAACAAAGGGGCGCCTGGGCGGCTCAGTTGGTTAAGCGACTGCCTTCGGCTCAGGTCATGATCCTGGAGTCCCGGGATCGAGTCCCGCATCGGACTCCCTGCTCAGTGGGGAGTCTGCTTCTCCCTCTGACCCTATCCCCTCTCATGTGTTCTTTCTCTCTCATTCTCTCGCTCTCAAATAAATAAAATCTTTAAAAAAAAAAAAAAAAGCACTTTAAAAGGAATTAAAAAAAAAAAGAGAGAGAACAAAGAAGGCGGGAGAGATCTGGCTGTATTTCTGTGAACAGCTACAGCTATGCTGTAGTAAGAAGCACCTAGAAATGCCTTTGAAAGACAAGTATTTGCTGATATGTGTAAGAATTAAGCTAGTGGAAATGATTCTAGATAATTTTTCTTTTTTTTTCTTTTTTCTTTTCTTTTCTTTTATTTTTAAAGATTTTATCTATTTATTTGACAGAGAGAGACACAGTGAGAGAGGGAACACAAGCAGGGGGAGTGGGAGAGGGAGGAGCAGGCTTCCCGCTGAGCAGGGAGCCTGATGCGGGGCTGGATCCCAGGGCCCTGGGATCACTGACCTGAGCCAAAAGGCAGACGCTTAACGACTGAGCCACCCAGGCGCCCTCTAGATAATTTTTCAAGAAACATACCTAGTACAAAAACCTCTCTCCTGAGTCTCAGTCCCTTTAATTTCTTTTTTTTAAGTGCTAACAACTGACTGTTGCCCTTCCATTCAATTCCATATCTCTATGAACTGAATATTTTACAGGCATAAAGCATTCTGGATCAGGCACTGAAGATGGAAAAATAATCATTAGTACCTTCCCAAGGAATAGCGTTAACTGAGCTCCCCAGTACTTCAGAATATTTTTTTTTCAAATGAATAACAACAAAAATTCTCAGTTAAGATAAGAAAGATATGAAGTCAAACAGAGAAAGACATGTACCATATGATCTCACTGATATGAGGAATTCTTAATCACAGGAAACAAACAGGGTTGCTGGAGTGGGGGGTGGGGTGGGAGGGATGGGGTGACTGGGTGATAGACACTGGGGAGGGTATGTGCTCTGGTAAGCGCTGTGAATTGTGCAAGACTGTTGAATCTCAGATCTGTACCTCTGAAACAAATAATGCAATATATGTTAAGAAAAAAAAAAAGAAGAAGGTAGCGGGAGGGGAAGAATGAAGCGGGGGAAATCGGAGGGGTAGACGAACCATGAGAGACGATGGACTCTGAAAAACAAACAGGGTTCTAGAGGGGAGGGGGGTGGGAGGATGGGTTAGCCTGGTGGTGGGTATTGAGGAGGGCACATTCTGCATGGAACACTGGGTGTTATGCACAAACAATGAATCATGGAACACTTCATCTAAAACTAATGATGTAATGTATGGGGATTAACATAAAAAAAAGATAAGAAAGATATGTAGCATGCTGTATCAAAAGGAAACATAGGATTAAGAAAAGAGCAATAACGATAGCTACTAGTTAGCTAGGGCTTAATTATGTGCCAGGCATTATCTTAATACTTTACATATATTATTTCATCAAATATTCATAGGCACAGTATGGCACAGACACTAATATTATCCCTCCTTTATCCATGTTGAAACTGAGGCAGAGAAAGATCAAGTACACTGACTGAGGTCCTACAGCTCAGAAAGGCAGAGCCAGAACTTGAACAAGAAACTGCCACTATTACACCATGCTGCTTCTCAGCAGTGTTGTCAAATCACATATTTCAGAACATTCTTTATTTTCATTGTTCTTCATATGTTCTATAGCCTCTGACTTATTTTTTCTTCTCATTAAAAAAATTTAATTAAAATAGTCAATGAAAGAAAGAATCACAGCACATGTTCACTAGCAAGTTGCATAACCAACTTCACTAAAAATTTCAACTGAGAGTGAATGTATTCATTTAGTTTTTAATAGAAGCTCTAACACCATGAGAAACTTCACTTTCTTGGGGCTGTTCTATTTTTAGTGCAAGTATTCACTGACATTGTATAATGCCTATTGTTTCATGTCAATCTAAAAATCAAATGGTTCTCTACTAACCTTCTGCATGTTTTGCCTTGGGAAACATTCATGTAGAATTTTAAAATATGTTGAATTTGGACTAATCAAACTAATAATTAAACAAGACTCAATTTTTCATTGAGGTCTGTCTATAAAATTTCTGTAGCCAGAATAGGGTTTACTCATCTAACTATAGAAATCTTCAAAAATATACTATGTTTAAATGATATTTGATATACGAAGAAGCCAGTACGTTTTCTCAGGTATTAAACATATTCCACCTACATGCACCTTTTTTCATATTAGTCAGAAAGACCTCATTTCCCACCTTATTACTGTCTTTTAATAAAATATCCTTCTCCTTCGATCACAGAGGCAGACATGTAATGAGTTTCTCTCTAATCAATAGCCCCTCCCCTGGTCAGAGGAGTTGGGCATGTGATGTTTGCTGGAAGTGTTTCTGTCTGTTGGAACTAGCAGAAAAATTGCCTCTTCCTTAAAAATGCATTATTTTAATTATTTTTATAAAAATAAAATAGGTAAACAAATTCAAATGTTAAATTTATAATGAAAAACAGCAGTCCCCAATCCAATTCAATTCATGCTTCTCAATGACTATATTCTTCAATGCTTTTTAAAAGTATGCTCATACATATACATATTTCTCTGTGGTATTTAATGTTAGATATTGTATAGTGAATGTTTAATATGAAAGATAAATATTTAAATATCTAATACTCTCTCACCACATATACTTCCCTTCCTCTATTCGCCAATATAGTGTTCTGATATAATAAGGTCAGGCTATTACTCAGTGTTTATGCTCTTAACAGTTGGCTAAATACGACTTACAATTGAGAAAACTGCATATTAAGATTTTATTTTATTTTTTTTTATAGAACTTTTTCCTCCCCACTTTTTCCATCTCAGTTTTTAAAATAATTTGGCCCCCTGGGGCGCCTGGGTGGCTCAGTTGTTAAGCGTCTGCCTTCGGCTCAGGTCATAATCCCAGAGTCCTGGGATCAAGCCCCGCATCAGGCTCCCTGATCTGCGGGAAGCCTGCTTCTCCCTCTCCCACTCCCCCTGCTTGTGTTCCCTCTTTCACTGTGTGTCTCTGTCAAATAAATAAATAAAATCTTTAAAAAATATAAAATAATTTGGCCCCAAGCTCTCTGATACCACTTAAAATGCCTTTGGTTATTTACCTTTTTTTTTTTTTTTTTTTTTCTTAGATATATCCCTTTGGACTCCTTCATCCTCCTGTTCCAGTCTGGACTAATTATTTCTCTTGCTCTATTGAGTAGCTTTCCTCTTGGCTTGGAATCTTCTTCTTTCTCTTGTGATGAATACCCTGTTCCCTGAATTTACCTCTCCCTCCTTCTTGATTTACTCCTTTTTGGTGAAGGACATCTCAGTATATGTGCCTGAGAAAGATGCACATGCAGTAAATTTTGGAAACACAGCATTATAGAAAATTGATCATTGTATATGATTAAAAAGTTGGCTGAGAATATACTTTTAGGATAGAAAAGTTTTCCTTGGAATATTTTCAGAGCATATGGTGTTCATTTCAGAATGATATAACCACTGCCTTCTATCTCTCAGAGTTGATGGTAAAATGTCTGAATCCATTTTGATTCCTGATCCTGTTATGTTATCTACTTTATCTCTTGGGTCATAGATACGACTTCATTATCTCTTAGTTGGAGGATGTGATGCTAATGGCTAGCACCCATTTGATCAATCACATTTACAGTGTTGAGTGATGGGCAGGAAAAGAAGTTTGGAAGCCAATGGTGATAGGAGAAGTTAAGGCCGATACAAAATCAGAAGCAGAGATGAAAAATGTAAAGAAAGGGCAAGAAAATAGTGACAAAAGTCCCGGATGTAGTCCTGCCTAATGCAAAGTGTGCAACCCACCCTGCCCACATTTATTCTCCTCCACCTTTTGTTATTATTAGTAAGCTAGTTTGAATTGAGTGCTAGTTATTTCAGTGAAAAAGAAACTATGTTAACAATATATAAGATTATACTAAAAGTAATTTATGAGAGCCACCTTCTTGAGGGAAAGGCAAATAGGCTTCAGACTGTTGGATTAAAGAAGAAAGTATTTTTAGAAATTATTAGGAGCAGAACATTTGGGGTAAAAATCAATTTGAGACAGTTTTGGCAACTTTTGGGATCTCTTTATATAGGATATGTGTGCGTGCATGTGTGTGTGTGTGTATGGAAAAATATTTCTTTCATAAATGCAAAACATCTACTTTTTTTTTCTTTAAAGATTTTATTTATTTATTTGACAGAGAGAGACAGAACACAAGCAGGGGGAGTGGGAGAGGGAGAAGTAGGCTTCCCGCGGAGCTAGGAGCCCGATGCGGGGCTCGATCCCAGGACCCTGGGATCATGACCTGAGCCAAAGGCAGACGCTTAACAACTGAGCCACCCAGGCACCCCAAAACATCTACTTTTTTAATCTTTAAGCTTCACCTAGCGCATCACTTTTTAATTTACTATTTATTAGAAAAACTGATCTTAATACAATCTTTTCAGTTTCTTTTTCCATTTTGAAATGCATTAATGCATTGGTTTTATTAAAATTGTCCTACCTGCTTATTTTTTGTTTCTTTGTTGAAATCTGCTTATTTTTATTCTTTCTTGGTTCATGTTGAAAAAATGCTTAAGTTATGATTTTGCTTGTGTTCAAACCTAGTTGCATCCTTTTATGTAGCGTGGTATCATTAATTTTATTTTCCTAGATAGCTAAATAAAGTAGGAAATTATTTTTTTTCCTTTTGACTGAATAATGGCTTAGAAAGGAGTTTTTAAATTTCAAAAATTTAAGTAGTTGATATTTGATATTTGTTACACATTTTAAAGTTTATCTTTTTTGGCTTCTGGAAATTTTAGGGAGGTTTCTTTGTGGCTTAATGTATGAACAATTTTTTAAAAGTATAGTGAAGATATTCTCTTTTCTGTTCTTGTTATAGATAACCAGGTATGTTTGTTAGTATTAATAATTTGTAATTGTATTAAACTATGCAGATCGTTGTCCTCTGCCCTTTTGATATTTATATTACTGGATAGTTATTGATAAAGTATAAAGGGTGACACATATCTTCATGTTTCTGTTATTGTTTTCGTTTTGTTTCCAGAAGCTTTTGTTTAGATATTTTTATGTAATTTAACATTTCAAATAGTTAATGATGTCCATCTGAATTTTAGCTCACAACACTTATTAGTAAAAGGGAATCCTCCTATTCCTGTTTGTACTTTTCACCTTAAGTTCAACTTTGTCCACCATTAACACTTTCATCTCTATGCCATCTTCCTGTTGCCTTTTGCATTGCTGCCTATTCTTTTACTCTAAACCATTACATGCTCAGCACTTAGCACAGTGCCTGACTCACAGTGAGCACACAGTTGGTATGTTACAAAAAGGATACATGTAAGTTTCATTTATTTCATGAGTTTTCAATAAGCTAATGTTCCCATTAATGTTTATAAAATCTCATTACAAAAAGTAGACTAGAGGATAGGCCTAAAGGTAGAACTAAATATATATATCATGTTCACCTTCATAATTTCAAATTGATGAATTTTATAAAAATTCAATATAAAGTAGTATACATCTATTGAGTTAAAAATGAGGTTAACCTACTTAGAATATGCATAAACTTAGTAAAAGCACTCAATTTCATAGAGTCAAATATGAGATTTCATTTGGTGAACTGACTTGAATTTAGTCTCTATCCAAAAACCTACTCGTGTTTTCAAAAAACTTTCCTTGTTTTCTGCACTTGCACAGCTCCTGGCATCGAATTTGCAGATCACAATATATTTGAGTACAACAAATCTTTTAGTCTATGAGCTTTCTCAGCGTCACCTGTATATTTATCTGGCACTAATTAGATCACCACTTTGCTCTGTGAAACAATATGTAAGTGTGTGAAATAAGTAACATAGACTGGACACTAGATCATTAGTTAAGATAATGCCTTTGAAACACGGAGGCGGGGATGGAGACTTGAATACCTTGTTGCTGGAAGCTACAGCCTTCCCCCATTCCTTAATGCACCTGACCATCTGTTTCAGTTTCTCCCTTCTTGCTCCTTCCCTTACCATATTTGTTCCACTTACCCTTTTTCTTTTTTTTTTCTTTTTAAAGATTTTATTTATTTATTTGACAGACAGAGACAGCGAGAGCAGGAACACAAGCAGGGGGAGTGGGAGAGGGAGAAGCAGGCTTCCCGCTGAGCAGGGAGCCCGATGTGGGACTCGATCCCAGGACCCTGGGATCATGACCTGAGCCGAAGGCGGCCGCTTAACGACTGAGCCACCCAGGCGCCCTCCACTTACCCTTTTTCAAACACATCCCTTTTTATAGCCTTCCCATATTTCTCAGTTTACTTAAAAAGCAGATTTGGCAATACCAAGCCCACATTTCTGCATGTCAGTAATTGGCTGGAGCTAAGCAGCAGCTGACCTCTGGAACCAGGAAGTACACATTTCATTTTTCTACATTTTATTCCTGATCCACTTCATTTATTTACATTATCATTATGTTCCTTTAGGTTCTGAGCTCACATCAATCACAGCATATCTACCAGGCTGCCGTTTGGTCTGCACATCTTCATAAACGCCTTTGTTTATATCAATACCTGCATGCTATTATTTAGGCAAATATTTTCCATGCTTCCTTAGCTGTGAGATATATTTTCAAATTCTCAGGAAAATCCTTCTTGAGGGGTTTATGTCCTCTAAGTAAATACTTTCTTAGAAAAGAGTATCTCTTTCTGGTCACCAGATGGACTTTTAAATAAGTTGATGCTATAGGTTCTAAACCATAAACAAAGTGATGCAATTGTGTTAGAAATTTAAATTTGTGGGCAAGTACAATGTAAGAATTATGATTGTGATTGGTTTTAGCGATGTTACTTTATCTAGAAGTCAACTGTGCTTATAAATCCATGCCTTTTGATAAATGTCATAACTAGATGAGTTAGTTATTAAAAAAAGGCACTCCCCTTGATGCTTTTTGGCGGGGAAAGTCAAATCCAACAAGGCAACCACTCTGTTCCATGCTCATGCTGCTCCACCTGTTGGGATCTGCCTATACAATGACTGTCAGTCTCTCGACCAGATGAACCAGACCCCAGATTCCTCATGGCCCTCCAGATCACAGGGTTAATACCTGGATTAGGGAGAGCTAAAAGTCTTAATCCTGCCAGGCCTCAGAACGCTCTCCCTCCTCCCTGTTCATTTTAAAGAGTTGGGAGGTAGTAATAAAGTGTGACTTTATTTTCTGCACATCTGCTGGTTTCACATTTCTTGTGTTAGGGCTTACTTGATTAGAAAAAAATGCACTTTTCCTTAGTTTATAACTAGGACATCCATCTTTTGCAAACAGTTGACTTTCTTGTTGGTATATATGACTATTTGCAATTAATTTGTGAGCTCTTACTAAATAAAAATTGTTAACCAATTTTCTAATATGAAAATTCACTTTCTGCCCAACAATTTGAAAATGCTGTGAAGCAACATGGGCAGTTTATTTTAGATAATTAAATTAAACTAAAGAGGTATTGAACAAATAGATAAGTCACCTTTTGAATTTTTTTAAAAAATACAGATTTACAGATCTGGTTTGCTTATATCAGAATGGGTACTTTATGTAAATTGGATGAATCAATTATTGAAGTTTAAATTTTGGAGGAAAAAAACTACTTACTTTTTCTGTTTGATAAGATGTATATTTCCAGATCAAAGCTAACTGGGTCATTCAATGGGCAAGTGACTAAGTTTCCATGGTAAGTAGAACCCTGAACTTGCATTATGATGTTTCTGGAACAAGGTGATGCTGTGTGCTACAAATTATTTCCAGAATGCTTCTGGGGGTAATTCTATGCATACAGAATTAGATCTAGTTACAGTTAAAACTGTAACGCTGATCCTTTATTTATTTTTACTGTCTACATTATTATGTGCATTGCTGATACAATTTCACAAGTTACAGTGTTCCTTCATGTCCTCTGAATTTTATAACCTGGAGAATACTTAATTGTCATTTCAACTCGTTTACAGCAAGTAAGGAGAGGATATCTGAAATGTACTTTTAAATACTCTCTAATCAGACATGTGATGAATCCCAAAGCAAAATCATGTTAGTGTTCTATCTTTGCTAATAAGATTCCCTTGAAAATAACAAACAGAATAGTTCAGTAATTTAAAAACTGGCACATTATTGCTTTAATAGGAACTGTGAATATTTTATCAGCATAATCCCCAATGAATAATTCTGCTTTGTTACTTTCCCTTCAAGGAGAAGAGTACTTGAAGTTATGATATGTGATGATAGAATCTCTCAAAAACCTTTGAGATTCTTTACCAGGTGACTCTGAAAATCTTGGGTTTTCTCTTTTGAATACTAAGAGATAGTGCTCAAAATGTGAATCAATTATTTGTCAAAATTCTCTAAATATTGAGATTAGCTTATCGTGCCCTCTTTTGAATTTGCAATTTATCCTTCCATTTGTTTCAAATATGTGGCATATTAACTAGCCTTCTTTTAACTCTAGGATTTCTTCATTAATATCATCCCTCTGCCTTTTGTTACAATGTCATACACTCTAATGTGCACAACATTTTCATCAAAGACACTTTATTGAGAACCTACTATATAGCAAAGTGACACTACCCAATAATGAATGTGCTTCACTACATTCCTCAGAATATTTTGCAGTTAGTTGAGGTTATGAGACCAGTTATGGCCAATGTATGAAGAGTCAAAATGAATTATGTTATTCCCTAGCAGATATTCTTTTTTTTTTTAAAGATTTTATTTATTTATTTGAGAGAGAGAGAATGAGAGACAGAGAGCATGAGAGAGTGGAGGGTCAGAGGGAGAAGTAGACTCCCCGCCGAGCAGGGAGCCCGATGTGGGACTCGATCCCGGGACTCCAGGATCACGACCTGAGCCGAAGGCAGTCGCTTAACCGACTGAGCCACCCAGGCGCCCTCCCTAGCAGATATTCTTAATTGCAGATATGCTGACTGTTCTTGCTAATTTTTTCCTCACTTTACTGAGATATAACTGATATGTAACATTGTCTAAGTTTAACATGTACAACATGATTTGATACACTTATACATGGCAAAATGATTATCATAGTAGGGTTAGTTAACACTGCTATCACCACAGATCATTATCATTTCTTTTTTGTGGTGAGAACATTTACAATTTCTTGTCTTGCAAATTTCAATTACATAATACGGTATTATTAACTGTAATCACCATGCTGCACATTGGATACCCAGAACTTAGTCATCTTACAACTGAACCTTTATACCTTCTGTCCAAGTTCTCCCCATTCCCCACCCCCGTCCCCCCATCCCTAGTAATAATACATTCCACTCTCTGTTTCTATG
>NW_023270757.1:10169524-10203537 GCF_011800145.1 Mirounga leonina | reverse complement strand
ATATATATATATATATATATATATATATATATATATATATATTCCACCTATATATACTGTGTGTGTATATATATATATACACACACATATATATTCCACATATCATGTCTTTGTCTGACTAATTTCACTTAGCATAATGTCCTTAAGATCCATTCCATGTTGGCAGAAATAGCAGAATTTCCTTCTTTCTCATAGCTGAGTAATATTCATTAAATATATGTGAGATTGCTCAATCATATAGTCATTCCATTTTTAATTTCTTGAGAAATCTCCATACTGTTTTCCATAGTGTCTATACTAATTTACATTTCCACCAAGAGTGCACAAGGGTTCCCTTTTCTCCACATCCTTGCTAAGACTTGTTATCTCTTCTCTTTTTGATGACAGCTATTCTAAAAGATATAAGGTTAGATACCTCACCTCACTTTAGTTTTGATCTGCATTTCCCTGATAATCAGTGATGTTGAGTACCTTTTCATGTACGTGTTGGCCATTTGTATGTCTTCTTTGAATAAATGTCTATTCAGTTCCTTTCTCCATCTTTAAATCAGATTGTTTTTTGTTTTTTTGGGTTTTGTTTTGTTTTGTTTTGTTTTGTTTTGTTTGTTATTGAGTGCATGAGTTTTATATGTTTTGGGTATTGACTCCATATCTGATATATGGTTTTCAAATATTTTCCTTCATTCTGTAGGTTGCTTTTTCATTTTGATGATTGTTTCTTTCACCATGCAGAAGCTTTTTAGTTTGATGTAGTCCCATTTATTTTTGCTTTAGTTGCTTGTGCTTTTGTATCATACGCAAAAAATCATTGCCAAGACCAATATCAAAGAATTTCTCTTTGTATTTTCTTTGGGTCTAGGAGTTTTACAAATTTGGGTCCTATTTTTAAGTCTTTCATCCATTTTAAGTTAATTTTTGCGAGTGGTGTAAGATAAGTGATCTAATTTCATTCTGCATGTAGTTTTCCCATTAAGTAATATTGGCCCCTTTGTTAAATATTAGTTGACCATATATGTTAGGGTTTATTTCTGGGCTTTTAGTTCTGTTCCATTGGTACTTTCTTCTATTTTTATGCCAGTACCATACTGTTTTGATCTCTATAACTCTGTACTATAGTTTGAAATCAGAAAGTCTGATGCCTCCAGCTTTGTTCTTCTCTCTAAAGACTACTTTGGCTCTTTGAGCTTTTTCTTTTCTTTTTTCTTTTCTTTTTGTTCTAAAAAATACCATGGGAATCCTGATAGAAATTGCACTGAATCTATAGGTGGCTTCAGGTAGTATGGGCATTTTAATAATATCAATTCTTTTGGCATGAGATATTGTCCCATTTATTTGCACTTTCTTCAGTTTTTCTCACCAGAGTCTTGGATCTTTCACCTCCTTAGTTAAATTTATTCCTAAATATATATTTAAAACATTTTTATTTATTTATTTATTTATTTATTTATTTATTTATTTATTTATTTGAGAGAGCGAGAACATGCTAGCAGGGGGAGGGACAAGGGGGAAGAGGCAGAGGGACAAGTGGACTCTGCACTGAGCACAGAGCCCAATGCTGGGATCCGTTCCACCACCCTGAGATCCTGACCTGAGGCAAAACCAAGAGTTGGAAGCTTAACCCACAGAGACACCCAGGCACCCCATATTCTTAAATATTTTTTGATGCTGTTATGAATGGGATTCTTTTAAATTTTTTTTTCAGGTATTTTATTGTTAGTGTATAGAAACACAACACATTTCTGTATGTTGGTTTTGTATCTTGCAAATTTACATAATTCATTGATTAGTTCTAATAGTTTTGACTAATCTGCAATTAAAGACATTTCTATTTTTTTCTAATTTGGATGTATTTTATTTTATTTTTATTTTTATTTTTTTTTAAAGATTTTATTTATTTGACAGAGAGAGACACAGTGAGAGAGGGAACACAAGCAGGGGGAGTGGGAGAGGGAGAAGCAGGCTTCCCGCAGAGCAGGGAGCCCGATGCGGGGCTCGATCCCAAGACCCTGGGATCATGACCTGAGCCGAAGGCAGACGCTTAACGACTGAGCCACCCAGGCGCCCCTGGATGTATTTTATTTCTTTATTTTGCCTAATTGCTCTGGCTTGGACTTCCAGTACTATGTTGAAAAGGAGTGGTGAGTGTGGGCACCTTTGTTTTTATTCTGATCTTAAAGGAAAAGATTTTAATCTTTCATCTTGAGTATGATGTTAGCTGTGGGCTTGTTATACATAGCCTTCATTATGTTGAGGTACTCTACTTCTATACCCAATTTGTTGAGAATTTTTATCATGAAAGGATGTTGAATTTCGTCAAATTTTTTTTCTGCATCTAATGAAATGATCATGTGATTTTTATTTTTCATTCTCTTAATGTGATGTATATTTTATTTGTGTATGTTGAGACATCCTTGCATCCTAGGGATAAATCCTATTTGATCATGGTCTATGATACTTTTAATGTGCTGTTGAATTTGGTTTACTATATTTTGTTCAGAATTTTTGTATTCATATTTCACCAGGGATATTAGCTTGTGGCTTTCTTTTCTTATAGTGTCCTTTTCTGACTTTGGTATCAGGGTAATGCTAGCCTTATAAATGAGTTTAGAAGTGTTTCCTTCTCGGGGGCGCCTGGGTGGCTCAGTCGTTAAGCGTCTGCCTTCGGCTCAGGTCATGATCCCAGGGTCCTGGGATCGAGTCCCACATCAGGCTCCCCGCTCTGCGGGAAGCCTGCTTCTCCCTCTTCCACTCCCCCTGCTTGTGTTCCTTCTCTCGCTGTGTCTCTCTCTGTCAAATAAATAAATAAAATATTTAAAAAAAAAAAAAAGAAGTGTTTCCTTCTCTTTGATTTTTTTTGGGAACAGTTTGAGGATTAATATTAATTCTTCTAACCATTTGGTAGAATTCACTAGTGAAATCACCTGGGCTTGGGCATTATTTTTTTGATGAAATTTTGGTTACTGATTCAATCTTTTTACTCATTATTGATCTGTTTTGATGTCTATTTCTTCATAATTTAGTCTTTGCAGGTTGTGTACGTCTAGGGATTTAGTCAATTTCTTCTAAATTATCCAATTTGGGGAACATATAATTGTTTATAATAGTATTTTATGATCCTTTGTATTTCTTTGATATCAGTTGTCATACCTCTTCTTTCATTTCGGATTTTATTTATTTGACTCTTCCTTTTTTTCTTAATCTAGTTGAGGGTTTGTCAATTTTGTTTATCTTTCCCAAAAATCAGGTCCTGGTTTTGTTGACCTTCCTATTATTTTTCTGGTTTCTATTTCATAAATTTTTGCTCCAGCCTTTGTTAATTCCCTTCCTTCTGCTAATTTTAGGCTTTGTTTGTCTTTTTTTAGTTCCCTGAAGTGTAAAGTTAGTTTGTTTATCTGAGGTTTTTTTTTTTTTTTCTTGAGATAAGCATTTATTGCTATAGCTTCCAATAAGAACTGCTTATGTGACATCTTTTAAGTTTTGTGTTAACTTTACATTTCAATTTGTTTCATGATATTTTTTTATTTATTCTCTGACCCACTGATTGCTGAAGTGTTTAGTTTATTTCCACATTTGTGAGCTTTCCAGCTTTCCTTCTGTTATTGATTCCTAGTTTTATACTCTTGTGCTTTGGAAAGATGCCTGATATGAATCCATTCTTCTTAAATTTATTAGGACTTGTTTTGTGGCCTCACATATAGTCTATCTGAAAAATTTTGCGTGTATGCATGAGAAGAATGTGAGTTCTGCTGCTGTTGGATGGAATGTCCTGTATATGACTGTTAGGTCCGTTTAGTCTAAAGCATAGTTCAAATCTAACATTCCCTTATCAATTTTCTGTCTGGATGATCTAACCATTGTTGAAAGTGGAATATTGAAGTCCCCTACTATATTGTATTGTTATCTCTTCCTTCATTCAGATCTGTCAGTATTTGCTTAATATATTTTGCTTCTCTAATGTCAGATGCATATATATTCATGATTGTTATATCTTTTTGATTAATTGACTCTTTTATCATAACATAATGACCTTCATCGCCTTGTGTTATAGTTTTTGGTTTATAGACTATTTTGTCTGAAGTAAGTGTAGCTACCTTTGCCTGTTTTTGGCTTTCACTTGCAGAGACATGGAATATCTTATCCATCCTTCACTTTGAGCCTATGTGCATCCTTAAAGCTTAAGTGAGTCTCTTGTAGGCAGCATACAGTTAGGTGTTGTTTTTTAATTCATTCAACTACTCTATACCTTTTGATTGGAGAATTTAATCCATTTACATTTAGAGTAATTATTCACAGGTAAGGACTCACTAATGCCAACTTAATTATTTTCTGGCTAATTTGTAGTTTCCTTGTCCCTTTCTCCCTCTGCTGCTCTTTGTTGTGAACTGATGATTTTCTATAGTGGTATCTTTTGATTCCCTTCTCTTCATCTCTTAAGTATCTACTGTAGGTTTTTGTTTTGGGGGTACCATGAGGCTTACATAGAATATATTATAGATATAACATTGCATTTTATTTTGATAACCATTTAATTTTGATTGCATACAAAAATTTTACTCTTTCACTCCCTCCCCTTTTATTTATTTTTATTTTTTTAAAGATTTTATTTATTTATTTGAGAGAGAAAGAGTGTTGCTGTCTTCACATTTGAAATAATAGACACCTCTTCCAGTCTCTACTAACTTCCTTCAAGAGAGAAACATCTTTCATCAGCCCTTCTAGGGATTTTGAGCCTTTTTCAGACCTTCTTTGGGTATAACTGCTCCATGCTTCTTGCTCCCTGTTGTGGCAGAATTCTTAAGCTTGTATGCCTTCTTTTGATCCTGCAATGTACCAGGCTGAGTGCTGTCTGCTCCTTTTTGTTTTCCCTAGGGTGGCACTAAAGTTCAAGATTGCAATCTCTCCTTGGCCTGCATGTTTTGGCTGGTTTTCTGTGCATGCTCACTAGCTATTTGCCAAAGCTTACTCTTGCTACCATAGGGAGTGTCCATAGAAAGACAGTCATAAGGAGTGTGTGTGTCTGTGTGTAATGTAAGGTGTGTAGGGGGTGCTCATGAACCAATGGGGGGATCCATGGGCAAGATGTCCCTAGCAGTACATGGGTGGGCATCTCTTGATGGAGTCTGCAATGCATTTAGTAGAATCTGCATCCCTTTAATGCCTCTGAACATCCTATCTATGGCTCCCCAATCTCCTCCTCCATTCCCCACCAATTCATGCAGCTCATGATTCAATATTCTGGATGGGACAAGGGGAAATGAGATTCTTTGGCAGCATTCGTCGCAACTGGGGAAGCTGGGTACTCACACATCCTCTCTCACTTTCCTCAACAGTAAAAATCACAGGCTGAGGATATCTCTCTTGGCTCTGAGCCCTATTGCCTTGAGGAGGGGTAACATTGGTAAAGTCAAACTGTTCCTCCTACTCTCTCCAAAGTGTCCAGACTTATATGTTGTTGTTTTTTTTTTCTGTTTTTTGTTTTTTTGTTTTTTTTTCTCCAATAAGGTATGGAGGAATTTCTTCACTAGAAATCTGAACTTCGCAAAGGCCCTCTTGTCTGTGGGTGATTGTCTGAGATGGAGTTTTCCAGGGGCTCCTATACCACAAACAAGAGGGGCTACAGATGTTCATGGGCCACTGCAGGGTCCACAGCCAGGACTGAGTTGTGTATGCCTATTAATTACTGCAATCGTGAGTGAGACTCTTCCCTAGTTCCTTAACGTATGGTGTTGGATTCAATGTAACTCCAACAAAGGCACTTTTGTCTGTAGATTAATGCCAAATTAATGCCAAATTGGTAATGTGGATGGAGGGACATGACCAGGGATGTTTTAATCAGTCATGCTGCTGACATCACTCACTGTATGCTCTTTCTTTTTCTGTTGCATCAACCCTGGAAGTCTTGAGTTTGGAGAGTACAGCAAGTATGGACTATCCCAATAATACAGGAATGAATAAAGATAGTATAAGGAAGTTAGAGCAAAGGATAAATTATAGAACAAATAAGATTATTTAAGAAGTAATATTAATGCAATAAAGACATGTCTTGATATTCTACTTACTTGCTAGAGGTAGGCCTCAAAATTAATTCTGAATTTATAAGTGGTCAATGTAAAAGGGAAACACAGTTGGTTAGTTATTGTGTCCATAAGATAAAAATAAACCAGTTCATTGGAGAAAAACGTCTATTACTGGTATTAAGAGAGAAAATTCTCCTTTAATTTTAATAGGCAGGGCAACATGACCTAATGAATCTATTTATTCTTTGATGCCATTTAAATGCAGGGCCATGTAGTTTTATATCAGAGGAGATGCTGCTGAAATTTACTTTGATTATGTAAATCCTTAAAACAGATTATTCTTGAGATTCAGTTTGGTCAGGCTTCATTTTTCCTATTCAATATGAACTTGTCAACATCATGCAAATAGTCCACCTTTTAAATATATTATATGCATGAAATTCTACTTGAAGTGTTTATAGAAATATAAATAATTTTATATCCAATCAACTTGTGTTAAAAGAATAATTGAGTTCTGGGCGCCTGGGTGGCTCAGTTGGTTAAGCGACTGCCTTCAGCTCAGGTCATGATCCCAGGGTCCTGGGATTGAGTCCCACATCAGGCTCCCCCTGCTCTGCAGGGAGCCTGCTTCTCCCTCTGCCTCTGCCTGCCACTCCCCTGCTTGTGCTCTCTCTCTCTCTGTCAAATAAATAAATAAAATCTTAAAAAAAAAAGAATAATTGAGTTCAAATTAGAGTATTTTCTTAAAAATTATAAATTATTTTTTCCATATTAATTTTGAGTTATTCAAACTTTTCTATCTTTCTAGCTTATTCACTATCAGAGATGTTAGAAGAATGTAATGTAGTTTGAAGTATGTGGTAAATTTCTCATAAATCGATCTAGAAATTTCCAAATTTCCGTGTGTTGTTATGAGAGAATCTATTTTGTGTCTGAATCTTTTTTATTCAAAGTACTTCTATTTATGTAGGCAAAATCTATCCAGAATATCTGAGACTCTTCTTTCCTTTCCTTTTTTTCTTTTTTTTGTAAAGCTACTTTTGCCAATTTGATTTCTAATTAATTTTTTAAAAAGAATCTGAAAGAAATACATAGATATGTTGCATTTTTTAAAGCACGATATCAGTAAGGAAAACACTGTCTTTCTCAGAAAGCTTTGCAATGTAAATTTGAGATTTCATGGGCATTCCGTAGAAATCAATGATCCATAATAGCACAACATTCACACTGGGTTCTGGGTCAATATAAATACCAAAGAACAGAAGATGAGAGCAAGATGCTTTGAACATGCTTTTCAAATGTTTTGGATCCACTTGAATTTTAGGAATGGTATTCTTAGTTTCCTCGCCTAAGAAGGGTTAGCAGGTCCTTGAAAACTGAGTACCCTGGAAAAGATATCCTATAGCAACCACCAAACACTACTATCATCTGACTGAAAGAAAAAAATGACATCATTATATGGCCCGTTGCCTTTATTAAAAAAAAAAAAAAAAGGTAATATTAAGTCCAATATAACTTAGGATTTTTTCATGATATTAAGAAACTACTAGAATATTCTGAAGTTCAATGGAACAAAATGCACTATTAATTTCTGATAAAAAATAGTTTGAAGATTGAAAAATGACCACAAACATTGTAAATTTATTTCTCAGACCCTTATCATCTCAGCTCACATATTCCAACAACCTTCTATTTGTTTTCCTCTACCTTGAGTTCCACATATTCTGTGAAAAGTATATTTGAATTCAATCATGTTGGGTCCATTATGCCATGATCAGAATAGTTTTTATCATCTTTCTCAGTTTGAAAGATGCACTTCACACATTAGAAATAGTTTTTCACAGGTAGATTTTACACTTAGTTTCTCCGAACAGAATTGACATATGGTAGAGATTTTTAAAAATGCCCAAGCTGCTTAAAATAGAAAGAGATTAGTAGAAAGTTCAACTTGATAATGTAAAATGAGGAATAGTAAATCAACGAAATAAAAAAGGAACTAAAATACAAAAATAAAACAGTCACCCTAGCCCTAAATTATTTTTTTAATGGTCTCAATTGTACATCATGGAAAATTACTCATTCAGTAAATTTTTTTAATCATAATATTGTCTGGCTACATACCACCATTTTAAAAAAGAGTATTTTTTTTTCCCCTTTAGTTGTAAAGCACTTTTCTTCTTCAACTGCCACCATTTCTTAGGTATTTTAGTTGCCTAGGAAACATCCAAAGGTTGTGCTGCAATAGCAGGAATTCATTTAACCACCAAATTCCCTTTGTAAGCCAGATTCATCATTTATATATTGTAGAAGCCTTCAACAGAATACTTGACTGCAGCCAACTGGCTTGTTACCATATCACACTTTCATTATAATGAAATGGGCCAAACAGATTTTCAGAGAATTAAAGCACAAAATTATGGTTCTTACAATGTGATCTGGAGATCATTTCCTTGAGATTCTAAAGTCTGTGAGACTGAATATCTATTTTTGTTTCTGTTAATCTAATCTTTCATCTGGCTACAAAAGACCAGCACACATTAGCACTGGAGAGGGGCCACTTTATCCTCTTCTCACTTTTTGTTAAGTACTAAGATACTTTCTATAAGAAACCAGGAAATGGTTTATCACATACAAAGTGATCTTCTACAGATTATTTGGCCCTGATTTTTATGTATCAATATAGCATTGGTGTGAAGGAAAATTATGGGTTTAGGTCAAACAGAAGTGATTTATTATGGCAGCTAGACATCTTTCAGTGGAGTTATGGAGAAATAATTTAATTAATCTCTGTTGCTCTCGGGTTTCCCCAACTAGAAAATGATAAAAATAAGATCTAAATCCAAAGCTTCCTGTGATACATTTAATTTATATAAAATTATTCCTCCTGTGTTTCTTTTCTCAGGGAATAGTGGCACCATCTTCCTCATTCACAAGTTAAGAAACCTAAATATTTCCTGTAATCTACCTCTCTTCATCCTTTAAACCCAGTAAGTCACTCAATCTCTCCACTCTACTGCCACTGTCACTGTCATTTCCAAAACTGATATTTATTTGGTCTCCAAGTCTCAGTTTGGGCTGCTTCAGTTCTCCACAATGATGCCAGACTGATCTTTCTAATATCTAAAATCTGACCCTGTCGCTTAATTTCAGTGACTCCACATAAATCTTCACATTTCTAATAAGACATTCAGGGCCCTTCTCTCCCAAGTTCTTGTCTGTGTTCTTCCTCCTGCAGACTAACACACACATCAATATAGTTACATTATTACAATATTCTAGGCTTTACTTTTTATTCCAGTGCCTATTGTAATTTTCTACCTGGAACTTCTAGATTCCAGAAGAACAGACTAGTTATTACTCATTTTTGTTTCCATCACTGAAACATCACTTGCTGTAAGAAATTTTAACCACAATCTGGACTGAGTATTGCAGCTTTCATGCAGTGAGACAGGAAAGATAGAGATTATGACTTGTTCATCACCATATACCCATGACCACCATATTCCCTGGGACAGACATTAAGCTCTTAATTTGGTAGGGCAGGTAAACCTAAGAAACCTATTTGTATCCATTTATTAGCACAGGTAGGAAGCAAAACAAACAAACAGAATAGCATTTGTCAAGAATGATGGTCCCTGCACAAAATGCCAAGCGCTTAAAATGGGACCTTTTGGCTCTTTCCACAGTTTGGCTATTGTGGACATTGCTGCTATAAACATCAGGGTACAGATGAATGCATAAAGTGTGGTATATATGTACAATGGAATGTTATGCAACCATCAAAAGGAATGAAATCTTGCCATTTGCAATGACGTGGATGGAACTGGAGGGTATTATGCTGAGCAAAATAAGTCAATCAGAGAAAGACATGTATCATATGACCTCACTGATATGAGGAATTCTTAATTTCAGGAAACAAACACGGTTTGGAGTGCTGGAGTGGTGGGGGTTGGGAGGGATGGGGTGGCTGGGTGATAGACATTGGGGAGGGTATGTGCTATGGTGAGTGCTGTGAATTGTGTAAGACTGCTGAATCACAGACCTGTACCTCTGAAACAAATAATACATTATATGTTAAAAAGAAAAGAAGATAGTAGGAAGGGAGAAATGAAGGGGGGGAAATCGTTGGGGGAGACGACCCATGAGAGACTATGGACTCTGAGAAACAAACTGAGGGTTCTAGAGGGGAGGGGGGGTGGGAGGATGGGTTAGCCTGGTGATGGGGATTAAAGAGGGCACGTACTGAATGGAGCACTGGGTGTTATGCACAAACAATGAATCATGGAACACTACATCAAAAACTAATGATGTAATGTATGGTGATTAACATAACATAATAAAATAAAATAGGGCGCCTGGGTGACTCAGTCATTAAGCATCTGCCTTCAGCTCGGGTCATGGTCCCAGGGTCCTGGGGTTGAATCCCACATCGGGCTCCCTGCTCCGCAGGGAGCCTTCTTCTCCTTCTCTCGCTCCCCCTGCTTGTGTTCCCTCTCTCGCTGTGTCTCTCTCTGTCAAATAAATAAATAAAATCTTTAAAAAAATAAAAATAAATAAAAAATAAAATAAAATAAATGTGGTTTTTTTGTTGTTTTTTTTTAATGAAAGCCTCTGAGAGGGTCCACCCTGGGCCCCTGGTAAGGAGGTCTGGTGTTGAGTGGAAAGGAACATTCTCTACAGTTCTCCCCAGGATGCTAAGCCTTTGAATCAGTTGGAGACAGAAAGTGACAGCGATGTTCAAATTACTACTGTAATATAATTCATAATGGTATTCATACACTGGTGATGCCTCAAGCCACCGGTTCTTATATTTTTTAATAACAGTCATAAAAGTAAGGTGCATGTAAACATATTGTGAGCACATTCACTTAACTTGGATTTATATTTAGTTACTTTACAAATGGTAGAAACTATGAACTTTCCACTATTGACCACCAGGTATTATCTTCAATTTAAATACCCTCAGTTTGTTCAGTTATTTTTAAAGATATTCTAATTAGGTAAAATATCTGTATCATTTTTTTTAAAGATTTTATTTATTTATTTGAGACAGAGAGAATGAGATACAGAGAGCATGAGAGGGAGGAGGGTCAGAGGCAGAAGCAGGTACCCTGCCGAGCAGGGAGCCCGATGAGGGACTCGATCCAGGGACTCCAGGATCATGACCTGAGCCAAAGGCAGTCGCTTAACCGACTGAGCCACCCAGGCGCCCCTGTTAGTATCATTTTTAAAACAGTGGTTAAACATAAAGAATCATGTATCCCTGGTAATTTAGCAGTTTTAAGTGAAAGAGAACCTTTCATCAAGTTTATTTTTATTAGTTAATGTTCATATGCTCATGTCCTAATTTTCTTGTCTCGTTATAAGGCCTTTCAAGGGATATGTCTACAGTGTGCTTCCTTTACTCCTTTCTCTATAATTCCTTAATAAATACCATGTAAATGATATGATTGATAAGGTTTATGCTTCACTTCAAATGGGTAAAGCTAAGTTTTTAGAACACAGTTGCATCTACATCTTCAGTTGTTCTCATTTTAACTCACTTTTCTTTTTTCAGTCCCATGTTGAAAATGGATAACATTTTATCAGATTATCAATGCATCATAGTAACAGAGTTGAGTTTTGCATGTTTCGTCTGCACTATTTATGAGTCACGATTCACTGCAGATGTCAAGACAAAATCTTTGGTGGGGTGCCTGGGTGGCTCAGTCGTTAAGCGTCTGCCTTCGGCTCAGGTCATGATCTCCCGGGTCCTGGGATCGAGCCCCGCATCGGGTTCCCTGCTCCTCAGGAAGCCTGCTTCTCCCTCTCCCACTCCCCCTGCTTGTGTTCCCTCTCTCGCTGAGTCTCTCTCTGTCAAATAAATAAATAAAATCTTAAAAAAAACCTTTGGTAATAAGATTTGGGAGCAGAGTCACCCAATAGACTTTGAATACATAGGCATTAACTGTCTGGCTCCAATTAGAAGTTAGTATAATAGAAAGGATTGTACTGGAAGAGTACATATCAGCTGTTATCATTTTGGACAACAAAAAACAATAAAAAAATAATGATTATAGCATAAACAAAAGAGAAACTTTATCTCAAGAATATTAGCACAGGTATAGCCTACCAAGATGGTTTAAAGTATCATTTCAAAACCTTCACTAAATAGGTTGGACATCACTGATATTATCTAGACCCAGTGATTTCCTATGATTCCTTACAGCTTTCTTATTCTATGTGATAAAAAAGATACAGGGGCGCCTGGGTGGCTCAGTTGGTTAAGTGTCCGATTTGACTCTTGATTTCAGTTCAGGGTTGTGAGATTGAGCCCCACGTCTGGCTCTGTGCTGGGTGTGGAACCTGCTTAAGATTCTCATTCTCCCACTGCCCCTCCCTCCCCTCTCTCTCTCTCTTTCTCTCACTCTCTGAAAAAAAAAAAAAAAGAAGATACAAACAAAATGCTAAAAGAATCAAGATACGTATTTCAAATAAAATCAAGTCTTCCAAAAATACTGTACAATTTTAAAGAAAATATCAAGAACTGTACATCTGTATGAAATTAAAAAGATACAAAAATGGCCCTAAACCTGGAGAACAGAATAAAGAACCGCACAATTTGCTGGAAGAAAAATAAGAAAATTTAGAGAAATTAGCTAAAGAATTGTATAAAGAAATAAGAAATTTATCAAAGTAAAATTTAAGAGCAAAGCCTCTGTAAGCACACATGATACCCATTTATAAGCCTTGAAAAAAAAATGGAGAAATAGTTTCTAAATTTGTCAGCAAAAGGACAGCTTCACCTTCTTAAAGAGGTAAATTAGAATTAAAAACCTCCAAGGGATTATATTCTTTTTTTTTTTAAATATTTTATTTATTTATTTGAGAGAGAGAGAATGAGAGAGAATACATGAGAGGGGATAGGGTCAGAGGGCAAAGCAGACTCCTTGCCGAGCAGGGAGCCCGATGTGGGACTCGATCCAGGGACTCCAGGATCACGACCTGAGCCGAAGGCAGCCGCTTAACCAACTGAGCCACCCAGGCGCCCGGGATTATATTCTTTTATTGAAGTATTCAATTGCTATTTTTGTTTCATAAGCCATGATTTAAACTTTTATTCTAAATCCTAAATGTGAACTCTCCCTCGGTTTCTGAGATCAGTCTTGCCCCAAAGATCCACTTCCTTGCTTCTCCCTCTCTCTGTTCATAGTGGAGATGGTTCACAACGCTGTTTCTCCTTCCTCCACCTGTATTGCTCACCAGTCCTAATTTTGTAGGCTGACTTTCAGCCTTGCATAGTCTGTTCTCATATTTCTGCACACTGGAATATAATGTGTCTTTCCAAATTAACCACAAATACCTTTTTTTTTTTTTCCTAAAAAGGTGATCACTCCAGCCCCAAGTCAGTTCATTCTCTTTTTTAAAGGTCTGTGTGCTTCTCATTGGGAAAATATAATACATACTCTCATGTTCTGGTAACATATATGAGTGTGTTTGTGTGCATGTGCACAGCTTATCTTTTTCACTAAACTTTTTTTAAAGATTTTATTTATTCGGGGCGCCTGGGTGGCTCAGTCGTTAAGCGTCTGCCTCCGGCTCAGGTCATGATCCCAGGGTCCTGGGATCGAGCCCCGCAAGTAAATAAATAAAAATCTTTTTTTTTTTTTAAGATTTTATTTATTTGACAGAGAGAGACACAGCGAGAGAAGGAACACAAGCAGGGGGAGCAGGAGAGGGAGAAGCAGGCTTCCCGCGGAGCAGGGAGCCCGATGCGGGGCTCCATCCCAGGACCCTGGGATCATGACCTGAGCCAAAGGCAGACGCTTAATGACTGAGCCACCCAGGCGCCCCAATAAAAATCTTTAAAAAAAGATTTTATTTATTCATTTGAGGCACAGAGATACACAGAGAGAGAGAGCATGAGCAGGGGGAGAGGCAGAGGGAGAGGGAGAAGCAGGCTCCCTGCTGAGCCAGGAGCCTGATGTGGGGCTCGATCCCAGGACCCCAGGATTATGCCTGAGCCGAAGGCAGACAATTAACCATCTGAGCCACCCAGGTGCCCCGTTTTTCACTAAACTTAAAACTTCATAAGAAGAAGTAGAGTTTACTTAATAGTTATTCCCTCTTGTGGTCTTTGGCATATGTTCTTCACAGAGGGGTGCTCCAATCTCTGAGTGATGGAAATATATTTCATTCATATATTCAGTAAATATGCTGAGGGGGCAAGAAAAAAGAGGGTACATTTCAGGGACTGTTAATGTAAATAAGATAGAAAACTATAAGCTCCAAGCTTGCATTCCATTTATCTTTTTCCCCCAAAACAAAGGGATATCATCATGGTAGAATATGAAGAGTATTTTTTTGTCAGAGAGACCTGGCTCCTGCTTAAATGCTCTGTGGTACTGAGAAAATTAATCTCTCTGAACTTTAGCTCATTCACTTATAAAATAGACATGATATTTAACTTATAATTTATTATAAAGGGCAAATGAAAAATACGTGAGTATTCAGTTTTTAGTGCCTGATAAACAGATGGTTATTATAAAAGGAATGGACATCATGGGATTCTCTTATGGGAATTGATAAAGATGGTCAATTACATGAACATTGGTTTGTTTTCTTTAAAGTCTTGGACAGTACATCTATGAATACAACAGAAAATTAACGTTTTGCACATAAAAAAATTTGCAAGGAGATCACATATTCCTTTTTCTTAAAATAGTATCTTTTATACAATTATTTTTCTATGTATTTAAGTCAACAGAAATATTTACCTTTGGAACACTTTTTAATTTTTCTTTGAAAAAGGCAAATGTAAACTGACCTAATTTTTTGAACTATGTTTTAATTAAAAACTTAAAGCCACACAATTCAATCATTATTTAGCAACAGGTTTTCATTATGCAGATATAATTAAGATATATTGTGTATGATAAAACATACAGAGACAAGCTAAGATCCAAGTTTTATAGAGAGTCTATATTTCTGACTTACCCTGGGTGAGAAGACCACCAACACAGATATGTAGAAAGATATTATTTATCCCAAATAGACACACTTTCCTATAGAAACAGGATTTTTTTTTTCTCCCTCCCATTGTTATAGAGTGAATATTTTGGTCTCTTGGTTCCCTCATGTTTTAGCCTAACTGGTATCCTGGCGAAAGTCCTTTTCCCTGTGTCTGCCTCTCTCTCCATCTCCGATCATCTACATCATGTAGGGGTGAAAGTGTGATAAGGTCTGGGGATAAAGAACATTTCATTTTTCGGTGCCTGGGTGGCTCAGTCATTAAGCGTCTGCCTTCGGCTTGGGTCATGATCCTGGAGTCTCAGGATCGAGTCCTGCATCAGGCTCCCTGCTCAGCAGGGAGTCTGCTTCTCCCTCTGACCCCTCCCCCATGCTCTCTCTATCTCATTCTTTCTCTCAAATAAATAAATAAAATCTTAGAACACTTCATTTTGATGCCCCAGGGACTGTGCACATGAAACAATTCAGAAAATAATAGGCCCAGGAACCAAGTTCACACCTTGAAGGAAGGGAAACTTTCCTTCCATTATCGAACCTGAACCTAGGAAGCTATACCTCATTAGTTGCTGGCAGCCATCTTCCTGTCTTATGGAACTTAACAATAAAGCCCTAACATAGTAAGAGAGAGCCAAAGTGAACTATGGAAACTTTCCTTTAGGAATTTTGGAGATTATAGGATATAATGCATTTGAAATGCCTAGCAGAGAACCTAGAATTAGTTAGCACTCGACAAATGTTAGCTCTAATAATAACTATGAGAGATATCTCTGGAGTAGGCAGAAAAAATGGATCCCCAAAGATATCTATACCATAATCCCTGGGACACGTGAATATATTATATTATACATAAGAGGCAATTAAGGTTGCAGGTAAAATTAAGGTTGCTAATCAGTTGACTTTAAGACAGGGAGATTATCCTGGTGGGCTCAATGTAATCAGAAGCATCCTCAAGAAAATGGAAGAGAGATACAGGAGAGTCAGTATCAGAGTGATACAATATGAGAACGACTCCATCAGCATCACTGATTTTGAAGATGGAAGAAGGCCACAAGCTAAGAAATGTGGATGGCCTCCAGAAACTGGAAAAGGCAAAAAGCCAGATTGTTCCCAAGAGCCTCCAAAAAGGAAAACAGCCGTGCCCACACTTTGATTTTAGCCCAGTAAAACCCATTTTGGATGTCTGGCCTCTAGAAATGTAAGATAATAAATCTTTGTTGTTTTAAGTCACTAAGTTTGTAGTAATTTATTACAGCAGCAATGGGGGCACAAAGTCTCCATAACATCTATGCTCTTTTCAGTTGACATAATCCAAAAATTTACTTTTTTTTTTTTTCTTACATCTTGGTTGGTGTCTTGTAGTTTATCCAGTCAGGCAGTTTGGTTAAATATGGGCTCAAGAACAGGCTTTACTGGGAAAATGTACATACGTGGATTCAGTCAGACCAGAAGGCATAGGTCCCCTTATTTTCATTAACTTCCTAGTGTGAGGCTTACTGGGGCTGGCTGGGCACTTAACAAGAATAGGTGTTCCAGAGAGGAACCTGGCCTCAACTCACCTCCCTGGGTATTGACAGTGAAGATCAGGGTAACCAGGCATTCTCCTCCTGCTGATACCTAAATAGTAAATTTCCCCAATAAGGACTATTACTTTAACTATACTTTGTGTTACTGTACAATTCATCCTGAGCCCTGGTGCACGACAGGTGGAAGCCTCAAAGGACCCACCTGCATCGCAGCTTAAGTACACTGAGGCCATTTCTGTCACTTCCAGCTGAAATGCTGTTACTGATATCTGGTGATACAGCAATAGAATGCTTTGTCTTTTCCTAGAATTCTTTTAAGCATTGATCGTAAATTCTCTAGAGTACACTGGAGATTTCCTTCCTTCCTACCTTTCTTTCTTTCTCTTTCTTTCTTTCTTTCTTTCTTTCTTTCTTTCTTTCTTTCTTTCTTTCTTTCTTTCTTTCTTTCTTCCTTTCTTTCAGAAAACACAATTCATTAAGCACATGATTATAATCTAGATGTTAAAACCATAAAGATGAATATGGTATATATCTCTCCTCAAGGAGTTCACGGATTAAAAGGGCAAATGGGTAAATAAGTAGAAATTACAATTCAATATGATATATGCTACAATGTGGGTATTTGTAATGCAAGGGAATAGGAAGATAACCAAGGGAAGTGTGATTAAAAGACTCATGGATGTTAGCCATGTATAGAATATGGACTCAACTATAATTATTCTCTTCCCAAATGGAAAGGAAGTACATCCTGAGATAAAATGATTAGAAAGAAACATGCTTCCTGACTAGAGAGCACACGTCTGCATTTCTTGGCAGGAGGAGCAACTAAATATGTCAACTCAAGCACAGAGGCTTGACTATACTAGGTGCTTAATGAATACTTGTGGAATGAATATCTAAATGGATAATTAGCAAAAAAACAGCTGATGGTGCCTAAATGATGTTACTAATTGTTACAGCTAATAACCACATGCATTTTGAAGTGATTTATAATTATACTTAGAAAAAAATAATCTTTGCATTGCATTTAGCTTTGACAATAGCATATTGAATAGTGACAAAAAGAAACTGGGGGCTTTGTGGTTAAGGAAATCGGCTTTAGACACCAGCTAACCTGTGTTAGAGTCTTGCATTTTCTGCTCATTGGTCACTGTGACCTTGATCAGGCTACTTAACCCTTCTAAATTTGTTTCCTCCTAAGAGGAAAAATAACTGCTATCTATTCTTTAGGAAGTCTGAAGACTAAAGGAGTTAATGCATTTGAAATGATTAGCAGAGAGTCCAGAATTAGTAAGCACTCAACAAGTCATATCTCTAATAGTAACTACTTCATATTATTCATATGAAAATAACCCTTAAACATCAAGTGAGACTAAATAAAAGTTGAAATATTTAATCTGAAAAAATATTAACTATAGTTACATAGTTCTATAACGATTATCATAAGATATCCTATTGGAGTAATCATTTCTTGTGATTTTGGCCCATATGTTTATGCCAGAGAAATGGAACATGGCCAAGGATTTTCAAGTAATTGTGTAAAATTGCTCCTGTTATGTAAAATTAATTGAGGGCTTGCTCTGGCAGCTGTTATGTGTACATAGAAGCTGCAAACCCTATTAAACAGAGTGATAACCATATAATCATGTTTTTCACATATTATTTTATGCTAGCTATCACAATTAAAGGTTTACAAATAACAGTGACTCATTTAAATATTACTGACACAATGAGATTCTCCCAGTGTGTAAATCACTCCCTGGAAACAGATCCGACATTTTGGAAATTAGATGATCTCTTACTCTCTATCAGAGTACTATTTTAATATAACATTACAAACTAGATTTCAAAACACCCAATTCAACTGAAATCTATTCAAGCAAAACATTCGCACTGGCCAAATCTACCAAGAGCAATTTGGCATCACTGTTACCTCTTTCCTTTATCACATAGCCAAGAGTTCCTCTATAAACACTTGCATAGTTTTTTAATGGGCAAAATATTTCATATATGTTACTGAATATGCTCTGCACTGTATTCTCTAATCTCTGTAATACAAATAAAAAACTCAACATTGGGATGATTAAAAGACTTACACCCCAAGCTGTAGTATATCGCCTTAAGGTCTCCTGTGACTCCACACCTTTGACTTCCTCCACATCACACATCAGTCTTCACCTCCACATCATTATAATCAACACACCATAAAATACTTTCCAAAATCATATGTCCACATTAGTTTTTTAGTTTCACAATCTAATTTTAAATTTATGGCAGTCATCTGTTTCAGATCATTTTTGTCTAATATCATTTGACTTTGAGAACTCCTTTGAAAGAACAAAACAGGTAGAGTTTACCATTGCAGACAAAGGCTCTTCTGATTTAAAGATTATGTCATTAATTTACAAAGTCCATAGAATTTGTAGTCAATGCACAGCTAATATTTAATGAGCTTGAGTTAATTATCTTTTTTCCTTTTAGATAATTTTATGTAGCTCACAACTACAATTAAATTTTAGATAAATTAACCTTTAGGCATACACATGGAAAATAAATATAGTTCTACCTATAAGGGACACATATACAGTATATTTTAATACAGTATAATTTCATAAATATTATATCACATGCTCTGCACAATCTCTGCATTACAGAGAGGGAACGTAACATTTACAATGCTTAAAACACACCCCAAATCATAGAGCGTGGTCTTAGACTCTGTCAAACACTTGACTTTCACTATATCACCTCCACTTTGTTACAATCAATGTACCACATCCTGACATATTTGAAATCCAGGTTAGACCTCAGCTGGATGAGAGCAGCCTCATCTCTCCTTCTCTGCATTGACCTGAGACTTTGGTTCTCTGGGTGGGTAAAAGCAGTTGAAGAACACCATTTATAGAAAAGTGTTCAAAGGAGGCTTATCTCTTCCCAAGGGTTTGCCAAAACAATAGACAACTTCCAAGGAATGCAAGCATTGCTTGTGAAACTGAGGGTGATTTCAATAGGGTGATAAGTGTTTGACTATGAAGTTTAAGCAAATTCCTTGGCGGAATAATAATTAAATAGTATTCATTTTTGGCCATGTTCTCTGAGATGAGAAAATAATTTTCTATCCAGGGTAGGAAAATAAGTGAAAGAGAGGCCCTTGGAACTAAACACATGTAAGAATATGGCAGATTCCTTGGCCTGTTTCATCTGGTTTATTCATATTCTGGTTTATTCATACTTGTTCCCCCGGCCTGTTTCATCTGGTTTATTCATATGACACATGTCTGCAGGCTCTAGACTTAAGCCTAAAATTGACTATTTTGCTAAGAGATTTAATATGAATCTTGCTACAGGTTTTCAGGCTTAAAAATAGACAACCAAATTTCCCAAGGTGTTATAAAATTATTGGTCTACTATTAACACCTGCCAAAGGCCACCAGTAATAACGTAGTTGAGCAAAGTTTGGTTTATTGCCTCTGCAAAGGAGGAGAATGCTCACCATGGGAACTGTGAGAGGACTTATTATAGTATTGGCTTTGTGTTAAATTATTTGGAGAAAGGTTAAAGAAAGACTATTCTCTGGATAGAATGAATCAGAAAGCAGAGGTAATTCTACTATTATGTATCTTAATAACTCTTATCTAGAAGACAGAAGGAACAAAGCAGGGCTAAAGCTATGATTGGGAAAGTGGCAACACAGCAGGGCCATTTTTTATGGTTTGGACAACATTCATGTATTTATCTGCATTTGGATCTATTTAAAGAATAGTCTTCCTTGTGTCTTGACTCACCATAATCATAGAATGGCCGAATGTCCTAACATGATGTGGGTCTTCCGTTATATTGTTTATGTTCAACATGAGGATGTCACTGTCTAGCCATGAATGTCAGAGAAGCTCCCAAATATCTCTAAGGCATAGCTGCATTACCAGGACAATTCCCATCTATCATGGGCTGCTTCTTTTATTCACAGTAAAGACAGATATGAATGTCTGTACAGTGAGCAGCAAATCCCTGTGAGCAAGTCCTATAAAATATATCCTGATTCTGTCCATTTCTCAATCCTCTCATTGCTACAACCCTCATCCAAGTCGACGTTATTAACTACCTGGATCTCTATTTCTAGTGGGTTTACTGTCCCCTAAAGTCTCATCACCACTTAGCAGCCAGAGTGATCTCTTCCAATATAATCCAGATAGTGTAACTCTCTGCACATAAACTTCATTAGTTTCCCATTACCCCCAGACCAGTATCCAAAATCCTTACTGTGAGCCAACTCTTGGCTATTTCTCAGACATTTTTCACTGTCACAACATGCCATCTTAGGTTTTTGGCGTTTGCTATATCCTCTATCAAGAGTGCTTTTCCTCCAGATCATCATAAGGCTCACCCAGACTTCTTGCAAGTCTTTGCTCAGCTTGTTACCTGTTGGGGAAGCCTTCCTTAAATACTGTTCTTTCCGTCTCTTCTCTTCCTTATCATGTTTTTTTCTTCTCCTTCATCTCTTTGTCCCCCATCTACTTCTTTTCATTACTGGATTTAAATTATTTATTTGAATAACCTATTTATTTTCTGTCTCTTCTTCTAAAATCCAAATTTCATAAGGCTTGGAACTACAATTATTTGGCTATAGCTCTATCCTCAGAACAGAGAACATTCCCTTGCACATAGTAAAAATCATGAATAAGGTCCATATCCATAGTATGTGTTTAGTCAGTAGCTACATTAATACCAGTTTAACTCTATGATTAAGTGGTATAATGATGAACCATATAAAACTAGCTGTTTCTGCAAGTCAAGATGGTTAAATATTGGTCATTTCATATCACTTCATTAGATAAGAACTCTCCATTACTGTGCATGAAGAGGAGTCAGCCCCACTCTGAAACAGATCAACTTGGGCAACAAAATCCCTATTATACGAAGTGTACCCCAGGTATGCCTTTATTCATTCTGTCATTTAACAAACATTTTTTTTTGGAATTTATTATCTCTGTGTCTTACAAGATGAAGTGAATATAAAGATGAATAAGGCAAACTTCTTCCTTTAAAGAATATACTACAATGAAGAAAGATAAATACAAAAGGTAAAATTGGATGAAAATGCCCTCATGGAGTTACAGTAAGTATTTTATGGTAGTCCAAGGAAGGGCATTCTGAATTCTGCCAGGACATGATATCTAATTTGAGGCTTTGTGAATGAGTAGGAGTTCACAAGAGAGAAAGAAGAAGGATTGGAAAGAGGGCCATTCAGGTGGAGGGGCGAATTATGGCTACATGAGAAAGCATGTTCTGTTTGGAGAATACAGATATTTGCCAGAACAGAAAGAATGGAGCAGATTCCCAAGGCCTTCAGCCGAGGAGGAGGCAGGGCCTGGCGCACAACACAGTGATCAATTATTGTGAAGTCTCCTGGGCTCTAGGTCCTTGAAGTAGCAGAGTGAGTGGTCTTGGAGCTTTAGGAGTTTGGGCCTCCCACTATGAGTAATATACCAGCGGTACCAATGTTTTATAGGTTGAGAAAACCTAATCAATATTGTTATATTCAACAGTCCCTCCTACATATGCTTTACCTTACTAGGTAGTTCATGAACTGAAGATTTTCCAGAATTCTCTTGGAATTAAGAATTTAGGCAGATATTAAACTGCACTTTAGATATAATTTTTATTATTTACATAATCCATTTATTACCTGATAGTAGTATGTTTTCAGTTTTCCATAGCTACAATTACAAAACTAAAATTCTTTGAAGATATATGTAACAGGTAGTAAAAGAGATGCAGGTTTTTCATATACATTTGCTTTGTCAAGGGAGGCTTTGATGGTGACATTGCTGAAGGATGAGTAAGCTGTTATTATGGATTTGATTAATTGAGCTACAAAGTATGCCTTATGTAATAAATCATACAAGATAGGTATTTTTTTTATTGGACACAGTTCGTAGTTAATTCACTCTTTACCATAGCATCCCCTCCTCTTTTTTAGTAATATTGCAATCTTGGATTATTTAATTATTCTCTTCACTGTTTCCAGAGTATTTAATATAAACACAGATGTGACAATTTCACTTGGCTATAGTATACCCTTGAATGGATGTTTATGTGTTAATTTGTCTTATGTGAATAAAATTCTCTTTTCCTTCAATATAACTTCTACTGAATATGTGAGGTCCAGGTTTACTTAACAATTACAATTTAAGTTTTCAATGATTGATCACCCCCCTACACTGAATAGCAGGTTGAGCACCATGAAACATTATGACACACATAAATTTCCAAAACCAGACATTCTGTCCAACAGTTCCTTCAATGAGTAATATGTACAGTCTAATAGTGATAGACAGTAGAGATTAAGAACCTTTATCAAAATAGCCTTTTGTGGCACCTAAGGCACATTTTTATTTACCTTTTTTAAAATAAATAAAAAATTATTTAAAATGTGTAATTTAATTGTTTTGATTAACTTTTTGTTTAGTTGCATATAAAAAACGATCACCACATAGACTTTTTAAAATGAAATTAGAAACCTACATGATGTAGGATATTTTAGATATCAATATAGTCATTCCAAGCATTTTTGTATGGTGCTGATAAGATGTGGTATTAATGAACATAGTGGTGCATTTACTGGATTTGCTTATGTGCCACCAATTTTTCTGATCAGCTGTCACTGACTCCAGGTGCTGCAGTCTGTACTTCTTCAGTATACATATACTCTTCTACTGCTTGGTAAATTCTGAGAAATGTGTGTTCGGGAACTGCTTATACTTGCCTTTTAAGGGCAGTGGCTCGACCCTCCATTTTTTCAAAACACTATCATCACTTCTTCAATAGAAGGCACAGGTTTCAGATGAAACAACAAAAAATAAAATATGATTATTGACCTCAAAGGTCATGCTTTGAGAGGCAAATATGCACATAACTGAGGACTAATTGCTGCTCTGCCATCTCATATGTTATAGTCAGCCTCACAGCCAAATTCGTGATAGTCATATACGTGAGCTGACCCAAGGGGGAATAAATCCTCATTCCAAGGGAATTGCAATTGGGTAAAGAGACCATAGTTCTTTCTAGAATTGATTGAAGTGAAATAATTACAAGTACAGATGAAAAAGGGAAATAAAACAAAAAAATCTGTGCAACACCCAGGAGAAATCAATGAACTGGTTGTGTATTGAGTAGCAAGACGCAGAAACGCTGGTCCTAGAGAGGCAAAGAGAGATGAAGAGGGGAAGAGGAATAAATAATTTCCTGGACCTTCTAGAACTTTCTAGTCTCAATCCCCTCGTGAGCCTAACAGCATCCCGGCCCATGAAAAGCCTTTAAGTTATCATGTCTTCTTTCCTTTTTACTTCAGTAATGCAAGATAGATTTTATTTTTTTACTTACAAACAATTGTTTCAATTAAAATGAGTGTGATCTAATGAAGAAAGCAGGCACCTCTAAACATTATCTCAGAAATAGCAATGTTATTTTAATTTCCCTGAAATCTTATGATCACAGGGAAGTTGGAGGAATGAGCTCTGCTTTGAGGTAGGAGGCTGCTGGGCAAGGCGGAGGGAGCTGGCTGGGCAACAGACCATGTGATTCTTCAAGATCTCTCAGTCTACTGGAATCAAGAGATTGAGGAGAGTTGTAAAACATGTTGATTATTTAAGACCTAATTATTTAAATTATTAATCATCCTTTCTTTCCCCCCCTAGTTCTAGTCTGCTGCCAATTCTTTCAAAACGAGCTTTAATCCCATTAATCCCTCTGCCAGATTCCAGGAAAAGAATTGCAAAGACAGTGAAAGTAAAATCAATGTATCTGGTAATCTTTTAGCCACCTATAAAAGATTTGGTGGAAATAAGGGTAAAGTGATGTCTTAATGATTTTTGGGAAATATCTGCAGATTTCATTTATGTCTATTCAACCTGACTAATGGGGAAGTATACATAACAATTGGCTGTAATACAATACCAAGTAAAACTTGCTGATTTTCCCCAGGGACACTGTAACTGTTCATTACTTTACACTGCAGTATAAATTGTCCCAGTGGGGAGGCAGGCATAGATTGAAGGGAGCTGAGAACAAAATTATATAGTGAACACTGCAGGCACCTCCCCCGTACTTGAGGCCCTGGAATCAGGCTCTTGATACATCCAGCCAAATAATCTCTCTGACAATTGCAGGTTACACATCTAGCTATGCACCTGGGGAAATGACAGGCAGGTATGGGGCTATCTTGAAAGTAGCTTAGAAATGTATACCACTTGCCCCAACACCAACATTGGGTAACTATAGCCCAGAACATACTGCCCCCACCCACTGCCCTTATAGGAATAACAGCTTGCTCTCTTTCTATACAAAACCACAAAAGGAAATGAATATATATATATATATTTTTTTTGACAAGAACATCTATGCGTTTGCACCCCAGCTCTACCAATCAATATCTATGTGACTTGAGTCAAGTTATTTATTTTCTTTGTGTTGTAGTTTTCTTAGCTATCTAATGGGCATAGCTAACAGTAACTGCCATACCTTTGCTGTGCCAGTCTAACAAGATGTAAGTATCCTAGCAAGTAACTAGGGCATGAAAGCTCTGTAGTTGTTACTTAGTCTTACTATTGTTGCTTTTGTTGTTTTACAGCCTATTATTTGATTTCAGTCCTTTTCTTATTGAGAAGGAACAAAGAAAACACTAGTGGATTAATTAAAATGAGCACAGTTTTGAAATTATCTATATGCATTTATTAGCATCAGGTAAAAATTTAAATACTCACTGAACTACAACACATTTTACATTGTTCTAATATCTTTCAAGTCAAAACAATATATTCTGTCCTCCCTCTCCTTGCCTAGCAAACATATATAATATATTAATCAGGATACATTTGTGCATATTATAGTTGCCCAAAATAAGTATTAGGGGTGAGGTTCATGAAAGAAGTGAGCATCTATTCAGTGAGAAAATGAAAGATTATCATTTCCAGCTTCTCTCTAATTTGTTTTGAGGGAAACTGGGTCAATAGGTGAAAACAGAGTTTCCCAAAGCCATCTTCCCTGAGATGTTAGATTTAGCTTTCAGGAATGGCTTACAGAATTTTTCTTTGCCTCCAGCTGTGAATATCAGGGTATAATTCCAGGGTATAATTCATAATTCCAGTTCTGTTCTAGTCAGTTTCATTCTTATATCCTGAGAAGATGAGGAAGAGTGGGCCCCAGGCATGATTTGTATGCTTTATTTCTTATATTTTAGATGCATCAGCTTAGTGATTATGAAAGAATATAAACATATGCCAGGGGTGGAAAAACAAAAACAAAAACAAACTTCTTCATTTGTCATAACCTTTTCAATCTCAGTCCATTGGTATAAAAGACCTCATCTATCACAGCATTACAAATACAACTTACAAATAAGAATTCTTGGATTCACTGGCCTAGTCTAGTTTCATTGTAATCTTTCTTAAAATCAAGATCAGTATAGTTTAAGTCAGTGTACATCTTGGATGATCTGATTACTTTTTTTTTTTTTTTTTACTGCTTACCTGGATCCAAAGTTTAATTCATTAACTCAAAATTATTTTTCAATGCTGTTTAGTGAAGCATTAATCTCACCCGAAGAGAGGTTTGTCCTTTGCCCTCAGCTCCTGGGATGTCATCTCTAAACTCTGTGATGTCCTGCCTGAAGAATGTGTTTATTTGGGGACTTTGGAAATACTGGATCGTCTACACTAACAATGTGATTTATAGTGGAGACTGTGGCCTATACATTATCAATTCAGGTTTGGAGAGACTAGAAACTCTAGGCAGTCAACTATATCTATATGACCAGGCCCCAATCAAAACCCTGACCACCAAGGCTTGGGTGAGCTTCCCTGGTTGGTAATAATCCAAGTACGTTGTCACACATCTTTGCTGTGAGGAATGAGCACTGTCCACTACTCTACTAGAAGAGGACAACTGGAAGCATCATACCTGGAATTCCTCTAGACTCTGCCTCATGAGCTTTTTCCCTTGGCTGATTTTAATGTATATTCTTGGGCTGTAATAAACCATAACCATAAGCATAAGTTTTCAGTGAGTTCTGCCAATCCTTCTAGTGAATTATCGAGCATGAAGATGGTCTCGGGCACACCTAAACTTACAGTTGATATCAGAAGTGAAAGTATTCTCTGTAAGTACCTACTATGTTCCTGATATTGACCCTGACACTATGAATATAAAGATAAATGAGAAACATTTTCTGCCGCGATGCCCCTTGTAATCATCCAAAGTAAATTTACTTTCTACCAACTTCATGGTTGAATCAGAGAGAGTAATCTGCATTAGAGATGATGATGATGATGATGGTGGTGGTGGTGGTGGTGATAATAATAGCAGCCACTTTTTTATTATGGAAGACCTCGTGAAAGAGCTTTCATATAATTTTCACAACCATCTATGAGTAGGATACTATTATTATCCTCATCCTGGAGATAAAAAACAAACAAACAAACAAAAACCTGAAGCATAGGTGAGTAAGTAATTTAACTAAGGAAATGATAGGACTTAGGCTGAGCGAAACAAAAGTTGTGCTTTTATCCACAGTCTATCTTACCTCACACACGGAAATCTCCTAACCTTGTATGTGGCCCAAGAAGAGTTTTCAATAAATGTCAGGCTTCTCTTCTGCAGGGTTTCCCTCAGAAGTATGACCACTAGTGGGGTTGAGAGTGGTTGTCTCCTGTAGAGACTATGTCTTTATTTAAAATAAAGGATGGTTGGGGCGCCTGGGTGTCTCAGTCTGTTGGGTGTCTGCCTTTGGCCCAGGTCATGATCTCAGGGTCCTGGGATCAAGCCCCGCATCGGGCTCCCTGCTCGGCGGGGAGCCTGCTTCTCCCTCTCCCTCCGCCTGCCGCCTCCCCTGCTTGTGCTCTCTCTCTCTGTCAAATAAATAAATAAAATCTTAAAAAAAATAAATAAAAAAGAATGGTTGTTAAGGAATGTGATATCACCAAATTAAGTACACTCATCAAGACTTTTACAGTAAGAAATTGAAAGATTCTGAGATTTGTAAATTAGAGATGGGTATGAAAATATAAAACAATTGATAAAACTGGATTTAGTTTGAGAAAAGTTTATGCTTTTATTTTTCCATTTTAAAATTTCCACTACTGGATATTTTAAATCAAACACTGAAAAATTATATGTTGTTACTCAGAGGAAAACGCAGTGATCTTAAGCAAAAATAAGACATTAAAGTTAAAGTGTTTTTTTAAAGAAATATAAACATTTTCAAAATTATTATTTAATGCAGCCAACATTATTGAGTTCTTACCATGTGCCCAGGAAGTACTGTAGATTCTGAAGTTATAAAAGACCCTTAAGAGGAATTCATGAAGATAGATATATTCTGGGGTAATAATCTCTGGTGATGGTATAATTCGTTATAGAGTGATGTAAGGAAAATAGTAAGAAGAGAGGAACCATGCCTGGGTAGGGGCTGGTTCAGGAAAGATTTTAGAGATGAAGTGACATCTGAACTAGTTTTGAAGCCTGATGAGGAATATTGAGGCAATATGTGGGAGAAAGATATTCCAGGGAGTGAGAATGTAAGAGAGAGCGTGGCATATTCAAGACACTGAAAATAGTTCAGTGTTTTTAGGGTGAGAGCTACAAATGGTGGGAGGAGAGGCAGTATTTGAGCAGGAGGATGCATAGCTACAGAAAGAGGCAACATGAGAACACTAAAAGCCTGGTGTGCAATTTTAAGGAGTCTAGATTTATCCTGTTGGCAATGGATGCCCCTAAATCATTACAAGTGGGAAAGCAACATCAGATTCTTCTTTCAAAAAATTATTCTCTCAAAATTACATTTTACAGAAAAAAATCAGTGATTTCCTATTTTATAGAGCAGCACTCTGATATAAGTGTTTGTTCATAGAAGCCAGAGGGAATGTGTTCAATTCTTGTCCCTTCCACTTATGAACTAGCTGTGTCCTTGGGCAGGTCAATTAAAGTCTCTGGGATTCAGTCTTCTCACTTCTTCTTTTTTTTTTTTAACTTTTTTTATTTTATATTATCATGTTATGTTAACCACCATACATTACATCATTAGTTCTTGATGTAGTGTTCCATGATTCATTGTTTGCGTATAACACCCAGTGCTCCATTCAGTACGTGCCCTCTTTAATACCCATCACCAGGCTAACCCTTCCCCCCACCTCTTCCTCTCTAGAACCCTCAGTTTGTTTTTTAAAGTCCATAGTCTCTCATGGTTCTTCTCCCCCTCCGATTTCCCCCCCCTTCATTTTTCCCTTCCTACTATCTTCTTCTTCTTCTTCTTCTTCTTTTTTTTTTTTTAACATATAATGTATTATTTGTTTCAGAGGTACAGGTCTGTGATTCATCAATCCTACACAATTCACAGTGCTCACCATAGCACATACCCTCCCCAATGTCCATCACCCAGCTACCCCATCCCTCCCACCCCCACCACTCCAGCAACCCTCAGTTTGTTCTCACTTCTAAAAGAAGGGTAAGAACAGTTCTCACTCACAGGGCAATCATAAGAATTGAGATAATACATATTAAATTCTGAGAACAAAGAAAGTTTTTAATAAATATTAATTTTTAATGAGGGTTATTATTATATCATTTCTCTATCCAATACTATGGATATTTAAAAATTGTTGAATTTTTAAAAATAAGTTGACTGACATATGTTGTACCAACTATGTGTATTTTACTTGTTAAAGAAACATAATTCCTCCTGTATTTAATTGATAATTTATTTTATTTTTACCAATGTAACTTCTTGATTTTGCAAGTTAATAATGGGTAAGCCAATACTAACACCATAAGTAGTAAAGTTACTTCAAAATGCATTCATGGGGATCAAAGTAAAAACTGAAATAAATCTGTTAAAAAACCAGCTTTTGAGTTTGTGTCACCTTAGGCAGGTTAAGAAACACCAAATAGAATAGTGATGAAAATTAACCAAGTTTGAAAGGATTAGTCAAAATTTCCCTGAACTAAAATTTCAATTCAATTTCTAATTCAAATTAATTTTGAACTTATGCTTATTAAAATAATTGAAAATTGCAAATGTATTTTTTTTAATTTTCTTTTTAGTTTATACTAATATTACCTTTAAGAATTGTATCTTTTTGTCCCACAGAAGGAGTGATCTAATAGTTCAATTAGGGGCTAAAAGTTTTTTCTATGATGTGGATTTATTTCTTTGTATTCCCATTTCTTCCTCCAATTCCTGTCTCTTCTCCATATACATACTTATGCATATCCACTGCAGCTATAATTATTTTCCCCCAAAGCATTACTGATTAGGTCAAGACCAAATGAAAATGTACTACTGTACATTTTCATAGACCTAGATATTTAATTTAGATATTAAATATAAAATACACTACTTAGTTTTTAAGATTAACCATCAATCAGGTATCTCAGTCTAGATACCAGTTTCTCCTTCCATAGCTCATACACTCCTGGCAAAGTGCTAATATTATATCCTACTTAATTATTATTACATTGCATTTGCCATTACTCTCTCTTCTGAGGACTCTAATCATCATCAATAATTTGGGGCTATCACATGCTTTGAAATCCAATTCTAGATATTCATATTTAGGAAGCTCTATCTTTCTATCTAAAAATGACTCCCATCTATTTTCCATTTATTCAATTTTCTCTAAACCATCTTACTTAAACTTGCAGCTAAGCTACTTTATTTTATTTAACACAACAATATCATGTCTGAAAATAATAAATTTCTCAAGGACTGTGGCTAGTTCTATTTTACCTGAGGTAATTTATCTGAGGTGATCTCTAAATGAGTAAATCTATCAAGCAGACATTAACTGATAAAAGAAATCTGAGAGATAGTAAAAAACACGTATTTCCAGTGGGGGCAGTGTCATCCTAAAAGGGATTAACTGGTTCGTGGGGGCAAAAATCTTAGATATGAAAATGGTTTGTGGCCCTCCAAATGGTTTGTGGTTCTACCTGTCACATTAACAGTTTATCTGAGGTATTAAAATTTCATGAGTATTGAGAAGATTAAGAAAAAAGATTCCTTAGGTGGGTGATAATAAAAAAGATTGAGAAACACTGGTCCTGAATAATTTGTCATATAGAATTTCTTTTTTTTTGTATACCTACTCAGAGTAATTTATAGGATAAAAGTTTCATATGTGTCCTACCTCAATAAGGGCATATGTAAGTATGGTACATTTGCCAATTTTATTCTAGAGCCCCGAATTTGAGTCAAGCCCTCACTTTAATATACCTGCATCTAATAATTTTATTTTCAGATTTATCTATTGGCCCTAAGTATAAATTTTAAATATAAAAATTGAGTATATTCCAGAAATATGGCGCCAGACTAAATTACCCTATAAGAAATCCATCTAAAGTGAGCTTTCAAAATATTAACTAAGTCTAAAACCAGAGTTATAAAATGACTGTGGATTGGAAGAGAAAAAAGATCAAAAGAAAAAGGGTGTACAATTTAAAAGATGTGTCTATGTCCCTACAGAGCAGATCACTGATCAGCCAGTTTGTAAAGCAATACATTCTTAAATATAACTTAGGCATCTTTGGATTGGCTGATAGACAAACCCAGGCAATAAATAATTATATGGGGGTCCATAAAAATATCTTGAGGTTGCAAAACTGATGACAATCACTTATAACTGTTACACTTCTCCCAGTGAGTTCCCTGGGACTCTAAAGCAAATGATATCACAAATCCTAAGGTATATTTTACAAAGGGAAAATTTACTATGTGATCACAACATGAACACATTTAGAGATATGTTTTCATATCTATTGGGCATCAGATTAAATTCTTAACTCTTAAGATGAGAAAACAGCAGATCCATAGAGCAATGTAAAGTATTTCTCCAGTAGCTGAAGATTTCTGAAAAGCACCTTGTGGTAAAAATCACATTAAATATTTTTTTATTAACTGCAGGGTACACAGACACAAATGTTGTAAATAATGTTACCTCTGACAAGAATATTGTTATTCCCTTCCCTGAATTTACATAGGGTAAAGAAACTAAACCAAATACATGAAATACCTTATTTGTTATCTAGAATAAATCATTTTTCACCTCATTTTAGTCTATCTGTGACAGTTTCAATCCACCTTAAATTCATCACATTTTATTGAAATTTAATTTTCTAAGGTCTCCAGTGAACTAATGTGGAGATACTACCAAGGTCTCTCTTTCCCTCAAAACTGTGAATTTCTTTATTGCCTTAGAGCCCAAGGAATAGGATTCTACACATTTATTATGTCTCTATGTAGCCATTAGATCTATTTAAATTGGTGTGCTTCTTTCACTATATTAATGGCTTTCTTCCTCACAGCAGATCAATTTTCAATCTTTAGAGACCACTGAGTAAAACCTGTCTGAAACTAAATTCTCAAACTGAATTCCCCACATCAACTTAAAAACTTTCAATCCAGCACCACCAATATGCCATATGCACGATGACAGACATAAAGATGAACTTATAATTTTTAATAACAAAAACAAAAGAAAACACAACAATGAAGCCAAAGTAAGTGTGTGTGTGTATATATATGTGTTTTTGTGTGCACATCATTATCAGGAAAATATATTGAAAGATCACTTTGCTAAGAAGGCCAGTCTTTATATTTTAAAAAAACAGAGTTGAAAGGATCAAATGGAAATTTAAGCACACAGAAAAGAAGAGTTAAATGATAATTTATTTTAAAAGTTTAGTCATTTTAGGGGCACCTGGGTGGCTCAGTTAGTTAAGCATCTGCCTTTGGCTCAGATCACGATCCCAGGGTCCTGAGATCGAGCCTGAGTCAGGTTCCCTGCTCAGTGCAGAGCCTGCTTCTCCCTCTCCCTCTGCCATTCCCTCCACTTGTGCTCTCTGGCTCTGTCTATCTCTCCGTCAAATAAATAAATAAAATCCTTTAAAAAAAAGTTTAGTCACTTTAACTATTTTTTTTTTAATTTTTAAATTTTAAATAATTTTAACAAGTGAGGCAGGGGTTCCCGCCCAGGGCCTGAGAGTAGAGGGTGGTTATAGATATCTAGAGAGTCACTTTTTAGGTTCAGAGTAACCAGCCTAATTTTTGTGAAATTGTGTAATATATGTATAGGTGAATTTATTGACTTTTTGAGAGAAAATTCAAACTGGCATATGTTTTTCAAACCAGTGAGAATCACAGGCAGAAAGTTAAGAGTAATTGGATGGATTCTTACTTTGATTATTTTTTATTTTCAGCCTATATCTGTTTTCTCAAAAGGATACACTTTTTGCTAATTTGTTATGTTAATCCAACAGTTGAGATAATCATGGTACTCAAAAGATATCTATTTGTAAATGCAGCTTTACTTTAAACTTAAGTCTTTATAATATGCCAAAAATCAACCAATGAACATAAATTATAAGTATTAGTTATCAAGCATAAAATTCTAGAAATGATTTCATGCCCTAGCTCTTCATTTAGAATATCCAACATATTATTACAAAGGGATCATTATGATTTTTTTTTTAATTTTAGAGAGAGAGAGAGATAGTGGGAGTGAGGAGAGGGGCAGAGGGAGAGGTAACAAATCCCAAGCAGACTCTGTGCTGAGTGTGGAGCCCTACATGGAGCTTGATCTCATGATCCATGAAATCATGACCTGAGCTGAGATCATGACCTGAGTCAAAATCACAAGTGAGATGCTTAACTGACTGAGCCACCCAGGCAACCCTCACAAAGAGATCACTATGAAATATGAAATCTTAATAACAAGATATTTAGAAAGCTGGAAGTAGGAGAAGCTCCATAGTTCTCAAGCCAATCTCAGAGGCTTAGCCCTGGCAAACACACATCTGCTACTCTTAAGTGTCTACAAGAAGTCTACTCTGTCCCCTTCACCATAGTGAGCTAGGATATGATTCTCTTTCTTAGCCCTCTGAATTACTGAGTACAGTTGGCTGGCCTAAATGAGAAAATGGTCATTGTGAGATGACATTTCAATCCCATCATCAAACCCACGTATGAAATCCACAAATGCTGTGGCAACGGCATGAGACAATCTAGGGTTGACCTAACCTCATGCCCTCTCCCTGCTTGTGAACAATCAGAAGAACGATTGTATCGCATGCTTGGATTAACCAATGAGTAACTGGCCAGAGGCATATATGTCTGGCTGGCAAGTGCTTAAAAACTGTAAAATCAACAGAAGAGGAAGAAGAAGAAGAAAGAAGAAAGAAGAAAGAAGAAAGAAGAAAGAAGAAAGAAGAAGAAGAAGAAGAAGAAGAAGAAGAAGAAGAAGAAGAAAGAGAAGAAGAAGAAGAAGAAAAAGAAGAAGAAGAAGAAGGAGGAGGAGGAGGAGGAGAAGGAGAAGGAGAAGAAGAAGAAGAAGAAGAAGAAGAAGAAGAAGAAGAAGAAGAAAGGCAGAAAGAAGAAGAGGAAGAAGAAAGAAAGAGGAGAAGGAGGAGGAAGAGG
>NW_023270757.1:10166534-10169514 GCF_011800145.1 Mirounga leonina | reverse complement strand
AGAAGAAGAAGAAGAAGAAGAAGAAGAAGAAGAAGAAGAAGGAGAAGGAGAAGGAGAAGGAGAAGGAGAAGGAGAAGGAGAAGGAGAAGAAGAAGAAAACTGGGGGGCGGTCATTGCTTAGAGGTGTCCATGTTAAGATGTCAAGTTACTATCTTAACTGTGAAACCTTGGCAGGTGACTAAGGTCTTCAACAATCTATGATGGATCTCCATTTGATGATGGCATTACAAAAAGTAACTCTTTAGTTAAAAATAATCCTCTTGTTTAAATGACAGTTACTTGGAATTTTTTGCTGTCACTTTCTACAAATTTATTAATAAGAAAAATAAATTATCATGACCAGGAGTGAAAAAAATAAAACATGTAATAATATTGTAACCAGAATAGCAGAACAAGAGTTAGAGAACAACACAGTTGCCATAGCACAAAGTATGAACATTATAATTAATTCACTAAGAATAAAATAAAATAAAAGCAGCTGATATTAAAATTTTCATTCTTTTCTAATTATCTGGTTACAAATCTTCTAAGCCACTTATGTTAGTTTACACAACTATGTTTAAAGATTAAGGGCACGTATACAAAACAAAATTTATAAAGATCTAATGACAGGTTTACATCTACAAATAGATGCAATAAAATGGAAACTCAATTGTTTGATATACCCCAACAGAACACTTCAACTAATAAATATAAATGAACTCAACAATAAAATGATTTGGTAAAGCTCACTTATAGCAATTCGGGAAAAGTTGATAGGTATCAAGACTTTATTCAAACTAATTTTTTAGAACAATTGCTTAATGATAGGAATAGATAATGTAAAAAATATGAGAAGATAAAGTACAAAATTGAAGATTGCTTTACCTCAATTGTATACCACAGCATATTAATGCTGTTAAATTCTATCAACTTAGGGGCGCCTGGGTGGCTCAGTTGGTTAAGCAGCTGCCTTTGGCTTCAGGTCATGATCCCAGGGTCCTGGGATAGAGCCCCGCATCGGGCTCCCTGCTCAGCGGAGAGCCTGCTTCTCCCTCTCCCTCTGCCTGCTGCTCACCCTGCTTGTGCTCTCTCTCTCACTATCTCTCTCTCTGTGTCAAATAAATAAATAAAATCTTAAAAAAACAAAACTATCAACTTATATTTACAGGTGAATATTATAAGAACAAATCATGGAATGTATATGAAATTTATCAACTATATGATATACTAACTCAGATCAATGATTTTGCTGATATATGAGATGTTCTAATACATATACTTAGAAATTACTGATCTTACCATTTCTCCTAGCTGATAAATCTTGAATGAAATAGAAATAAGAATGGTACTTGGTACTTATATATGGTAAAGAGACTTAATTTCAGTTAATGTCATAACTACTTTAAAAAAAAGAAAAATTCATTATATATTTATTGGTATGATAAGTGGCCTTTTAAACTATCAAATAACCCGATTTAATTAAAAATAGATGATTTCATCTAATTGAATTTAAATAATGAGTTTTAAAAAAGAAGAAGAAAAAATAGATGATTTCACATTTGTATGAAATTTCTGATATCATAGTGGAGCAAAAAGAGAAAATTGGAGAAATAGCAAAAATATTTAAGTCGTATCTACATAGTTTTCATAGTCTTCATTTGAGTAAATACAGAAAGGTGGACTATATGTATCTTGAATAAAGTCCTGACAATATTCTAATTTTGAAAACTAGAAAAATCCATCCATATCCTCTAGGGAAATTCCCTTCCCATCAACACCAGTTGCACCGCAAGAAAAAAAAAAAAGATGAAATGCAAAAACAAAATATCTGCAACTTTTATGAAACACATTGTTGGTGTATGGAGGTCTGCATACACACGGAATCTTTAGCTGTAAGTATCTATGACAGGAGAATTTTCACCATTAGCATGTACGTTTCAATTTTCTCTAAGGGTGTTTCAGTTTAATCAGCACAGATCATGCGTGAGAGCTAGCTTTCACACATCCGCATGGGTGAGCAGGAAAAGGAATGGCAGAAAGAGTTTAAAAATTATTAGATGAAAGATGTTTGTAGAGTTTCACAGGCTCCCTGTGGTGAGTGGGAATAGTAAGAGACAGGTTGGCATTACCCAGCTATTGATTTCCTAGAAAAATAGTTGGTCACCTTCAGTGGTATCAGTAGTTAAGTTAAATGGACAATGTCCATTTATCTTTTCACCAAATCATCAGACCATAACCACTCTTCTCTATCAATGTATTTCTTAATATTTACTTGCAATGCCCATCAAAACAAGTATTTCAATGCCCAACTGCTTCTCACCTAAAAAGACTATTACATGGCAGACTTACCTAGGTCAGTGGGAGTTTTCTTATTGAGTAGTTTGGAGTTTTAATTTATAATCATAAAATTAAAATAAAAATAGCGTTCTATATGACCATGGTATTTACCCAATAAAGTCTTAGGTTGTGGATTTAAAATGCACTATGGCATAATAATTGAATGAATGTTAAACACATATATAAGGAATGCCATTCACACACAGGTCTAAGCAAGTTTGTTAGAATGCTTCCATTTTTTCAGAATTGATATGCTCTTGAATTTCATTTTATTATGAAAAAACTATTTATTCAAAAACCAAGAAGAAAACAAAAACAGATTAAAATATATAACCAACCTATTAAAATAGTTGCCTGATTTGTGCCATTCCTAATACATGCCAGGTGCAAAGGGCTCTAATACCCCTCAGCTCACCAAAGAGTTTTCCATAGGTAAGAGACATTTTCAGTTCTAAGTTTATGAGGTTTACACCTTGTTAGAAAGTTGTCAGAAATACCCAGTGATTTGACCTAAAGTAATCTCTTTAATGAACTTTGTTTATTGATGATGGCATTTCTAAAACAGTATGTATAAATTTATGGTCTATTTTGATAATGATGATATGTGCTGATATGTGATTATCATTTGATAATGATGATGATGATAGTGATATATCATCAC
>NW_023270757.1:10148190-10166524 GCF_011800145.1 Mirounga leonina | reverse complement strand
GTGATTATCATTTGATAATGATGATGATGATAGTGATATATCATCACTACCACCTATATGAGAGTGATGGTTTTATATATATATATGTATATATATGTATATATATATATATGTATATATATATATATATACTGTTCTTGTAAAATGGTAATAGTCTGCTAGATAAATGAAAAGGAAACCATATTTTGTGCTAAACATCTATTCCTTGCAAATGATTCTTTACGTATTAGCAAAATGTGAATAAGATACAAATGACATAAATGATCAACTCGTAGTAATTCTTTTTGATGGGGGAATTTATGGAAGAGACTGATGATTTATTAAAAGATTTTTTATGTAATGTCCTATATTACAGATCTGATAGGTTATATCCATATACATATAATACACACACCCATACAAAAAGAGAAGGACATTACTATTTAGTCTGATGATAAACCTAAGTGGATTTTTTTTTTTCCTAAAACTGTCCCTGGTTTTTGGAAGGCATTTAAGTATTTTTATAAAAATGGCTTTCTGATAGTTTTTTGGCTAAAATGGAGGAATACAGATAATATGAATGAGTACTTTCAGCTCTCTTCTCTTCCCATTTTCCACTACCACATTCCTTGCCACAAAATGACTTACCGATCAATTTTAAAATAGTCACTGTATTTCCCTGGCCTAGTGTCTTTGTTCCAAGTTTCTTCTCCCTCTCTTTGTGATTTCCATTTCTCTAAGAACAAGTGCCACCCAACCAAAGGGGCCAGTTTTAGACAAATAAATGAATTTTGGGTAATGGTTTTAGCACCAGGAAGGAAGCCTTCCCCAAATAGGCACTTTCAAGTCTCCCTCTCATAAGAATGTGGTTGTGGGCTGGCCTCTGTTTGTCTCGGTATCTGCTATTTCCTTAGAAGAATGTCGTGCAAGCTTTGGAGCTAACCCACCCTGTAAGGCCAATATTTTTCACAATGTCCATGAAGAAGCAAAGACCTGATAACCTGTAATAATAAACCATCTGAAATAAATACATATCAAAGATGAAGTAATAAAATATCAGTGAGTTTTAATGACTCCTCAAGTTTATTCAGCTAGGAATTGGGGCTAGGATGAGAAAGCTGGATTAGGATATTTCATCCTTCCTGCTTAATATAATGTGGACCTCTAAAATCGCATTTATGGACTTTTGCCTGATTAAAGCAGTTCTGTCAATACTTGTTTCCTTTGACAGAGTAGAGGTCTCATGAAGACAAGTGGTAGATCTTGCTCTTCTCCATATGCTAGTAACACAGGGTTTATTGCTTAAAGACCTAGGTTTAATTACTTGCTCTCCCACTTGAGCAAGTTACTTAATCTTTCTAAGACTCAGTTTACCCTTCTGAGTTTCTACATCTTAAGCCATTGTGGGAATCACAGAAATAATGCTCAATGCCTTGCAAGATGTCTGGTACACCTCAGTGCTCAGTATATGTGAAATGTTGTTATATTAGGCTCAATAACATTTAAAAAGTGCTCTGATTATAAAGCTGCTCAATAACTATATACAGAGTATAAATACAAATTTAAATTAAATGTAAGACTATAGACCTGAGGATGGCAAAGTATAGTCCATGGTCCAAATCTGGCCAGCTGCCTGTTTCTGTATTGCCAGCAAGCTAAGTATGATTTTCACATTTTAAGGGATTATAAAAAACAAACAAAACAAAAACAAAGAATACATGACAGAGATTGTATATGAGTCACAACACCTAAGATATTTACTACTGGTTCTTTCCAGAAAAAGTTTGCCAATTTCTACTATAAATAATCTAGAGAACATGACTTCAGTTAAAAATACAAGAATATCTTTTGAAAAAATAAATCTTAGAAAACTATCTTGATGAGTTTTGTATGAATTGCTGCATTTCTAAAATTTGTAAAGATCAGTAACCACTTATACAGCTTTAACAAACTTCTATTCTTTTCTGTAGTTTCTCCCCTCTACAATTTATCCTTCATATCAAGGTCATACTAATCATTCAATAGACCATTTTATCATATCACTCCATTTCTCAAAAACACATACATAAATACATACAAAATGAAAGTAAAAAATCAAGCTGAAATCCCTCTACCAAATATTCAAGGTCAAACTGTTTTTCCTTTCTGAAATTTATCTCCCACTTTTTTAGTAACTATATATGTAATTCCAGCTATACGATACTCCTGATAATACTACATGTATTCATATATATTGTGGTTTTAATACATTACACTCTTTAAAAAGTTTTTGACACTCTTCTCTTTAAAGAGTGGAGCCTTATCCCCCTCCATGTGGGCCAGGCTATGGACTTGCTTCTAATGAATAAGAGTGGTAGAATTGGTGCTATATTGCTTCCAAGTTGTAGTCATAAAAACTATAACTTCTTCCTGGCTCTTTTTTTACCCATCCCTCTGGGGCAAAGCCAAGCATCATGTCTTCAACATATAAGGAGAAACCATACAGAGCATCTGAGACTTCTCACACCACCAGCACCAGCATAGATTTTTTTTTAAAGATTTTATTTATTTATTTGACACAGAGAGAGAGCACGAGCAGGGGGAGCAGCAGAGGAAGAGGGAGAAGTAGGCTCCCCACGGAGCAGAGAGCCCAACACAGGGCTCCATCCCAGGACCCTGCGAAGGCAAACACTTAACTGACTGAGCCACCCAGGCGCCCCCTCATGAGATATCTTTGGCCTACACTGTCCAGCTATGCAGCTCCCAAATTCCTAACTTAAAAAACTGGAGTTTGAACTGCTTATTTTGGGCAATAAACAAGAAAATTAATGTCAAGTACTAGCACAGAGGCTGGCACAAGGTAAAAGATCAACAGCCTGTTAATTTTTTTTAATCATTTACATTATTGTTTGGATAAGGTTAACAGTAAGCAGACATGATAAAAATAAGCTGGATAATGCAGATTTTTTTTTTTTAAGATTTTATTTATTTATTTGACAGAGACAGCGAGAGAGGGAACACAAGCAGGGGGAGTGGGAGAGGGAGAAGCAGGCTTCCCGCTGAGCAGGGAGCCCGATGCGGGGCTCGATCCCAGGACCCTGGGATCATGACCTGAGCCGAAGGCAGACGCTTAACCGACTGAGCCACCCAGGCGCCCCTGCAGATTTTTAAGTGTACTTTTTCTCTGAATTGGAATATTTTTGTGTTCTCAGAAGGCCTTTAAATTACCTAGTGAAGAACAATTGCATTATAGACCTAATTGAAGGACACTGCTAGCTGGCCACCAGAATTCTTTATTTTTATATTGTAGAAATTTTGTAACTTGTATTTGGCTGCCCAGTTAGGGACAGAGAATTTTCCAGGGCACCTTGAAAAGCTGCAACTGTATGTCTATGCTCTTGTCAATGAAATGTAACTGAAGTAAGTGTAATTTCTATCTCACTTGCTTAAGAGGAAATTTTTGACCCTGAATTTCTCTTTGATTTCCAGAATTGTAATACTCAAAGTGACTTAGGAAAGAATGTGTTAAAGTTGGCAGAGCTACCATCATCCTAAATTCCTGAACTGTCCCTTGGATTAGAGCTGATTGCTGATCAGCTAAAATTGTGCCTGAATTGTTGAACAGGTAAGAAATATATTCCATCTTACTTGAGCCACTGGAGTTTTGGTTCTCTCTTGACACAGCTATTAACGGTTCCTTAATAAACCCTATGTTCGTTCAATAAACCTTACATAAGTGTTGGTAATTCCAGTGGCCCCTAAGTGACAAAACTGAGAGTTACTAGATGTTTCATAATGATAATTAAAGGAAAACATTGAAATCAACTTAAATTTCACACACAGCCACATATTTGTAAGTAAATAAACGTGAGGTAAAATTATTTTGAAGGTTCATGATGCCAATTAAGAGTGCACATGAATTAAAATTACTTAAATCCTTAATTAAAAATAATGGTGTTCATCATTATTGTGCTTATAAAAATTGAGTTTTATAATTTCTGAGGTTATTAATGACATGAGTCCATTCTCTAATAAATCCTATTTATTTAATATTATGCCATATATTGGAAAGAACTTTTAAAAAAAGACATGGAGCCAAACGAGAAAAAAGAATGAGCAATAGTATTTTCAACTAGAAAAATGGATCTCGGCAAGAGAAAGGTTTAGAGAGAAAACAGATGGTTATTTTTACAGGAAAAGAGGGTATCACCAAGAAGGGCATTGTAAAAACCAAAGATACCGTGATAGAGATAATGCATAGAGTGAGAAAAACTGAGGGGAACAAAAGGGGGAAAGAGAATATTTCTAGAACATGGGCAGCAAAATGTCCAAAATTAATTAATTTTTTAACGCCTTTATTGAGGTACAAATCCAAGATTAATTTTGCAAGACAACAAAGTGTGTTTTTCCCTCCCTCAAAGACAGGAAAAAGAGAGTGTATTTAAAAAATACATTAACACTTTTGAGATAGGAATGTTCAAGATGAGTGTTAAAGAAATGCGTAGAGAATGAAATATATCACTTTTATTGGAAAATTAACTTAAAGCATATGCCCTGTTATAAAAAAGAAAATGATGAGGCTAAGAGAGTAGGTCTTAAAAATTCTCATTATAAGACCAAAAAAAAAAAATGTAACTTTGTGAGGTGATAGATGTTAACTAAACTTACTGTAATCATTTTGCAATATATACATGTATCATTAGGTTGTACACCTTAAAATTAGGGAATGCTATGTCAATTATATCTCAATAAAACTGGGAGGGGGAGAAAAAGTGGTAAAAGAAAACAGCTTAATTTAAAGCAAGATGTTATGAACAAAGTTCAAATTCATCCCTGTCAATTACAAGCTGCCAGAAAATACCACAGAAAAACTAACTTAACATATGGCAAAGTGAGTTTATTATTACTTAGTAAAACAGATCACTACTTTGACAGAGACTTAGGAATGTCTCAGTAGAGAGGCCAATCTCAAGATATTTATGAATATATATATTCATATATATATATTCATATATATATATTCATTCATATATATATTCATATATATATATATGGCTTAAGGTGGGTCTTCCCACACAGGGCTAACTTCCCATCGGGCAAGGATTCTGATGCACTAATTTAGGGCTGACGGACAAAGCAAGGGGAGGGTTTTGAGGTGAGAGTTCAAAGAATCTTGGAAAATAATCAGTTGTTTGATGTTATTGAAAAGTTATACAGCCGGATGTCCACTTAAATGAGTTTTACAGGAAGTCCTGAAATAAACAAAATTTTCAGACCTTTCACCTTCCTGGGCAAGCGTTTTCTTGAATAACAAAACCAAGTTGATGAAGACAGTGGAATTATAAACTTTTGTTAGTGAAGACAGTAAACTGTGTGGGTATAGAGGTTTCTGTGCTCCACTTACTTCTTTTTTTACATAGAACAAGAAATGTTTCACATATAGAGCAAGAATTCCTTTCCTAGGGATGGATGATGATGATAAAATATAGGTAGTTCAGTGTTAATCAAGTTTTAGTAAGAAAAATATTAGAAATCTTCAAAACACATTACATTCTAATAATCCATCAGTATAGTCATCTTGCTATAAAATATGAATATTTCTAACAATTTAAAAAATTCTTTGTTATTTTATTTGAATTTTGCTATTTTCTTCCTCCTTGAGATCTCAAGGATGCTCTTCCTTTACATTCTTATGACATTTAGTTTGTGGGTATAACTAATGAATATAGCAAATATGATATGCTTTTGCTAAGTTACTGTTATTTAAACATTTTAGAGGAAAAGCATTACAATTAATAACAAATATGGTGATATTTATCTGCCTTATAATACCTGTATATCAAGAATGATGCATGGAAAATGAATTTAGATTCTGAAGCATTTATTAATACATGCTATTAGTTGGGCACCTGGGTGGCTCAGATGGTTAAACGTCTGCCTTCAGCTCAGGTCATGATCTCAGGGTCCTGGGATCGAGCCCCACATCAGGTTCCCTGCTCAGCAGGAAGCCTGCTTCTCCCTCTCCCTCTGCCTCTCCCCCTGCTCATGCTCTCTCTCTCACTCTCTGTGTTTCAAATGAGTAAACAATAAAAAATCTTAAAAAATTGCTATTAGAGGGCGCTTGGGTGGCTCGGTTGGTTGGGCGACTGCCTTCAGCTCAGGTCATGATCCTGGAGTCCCAGGATCAAGTCCCACATTGGGCTCCCTGCTCGGCAGGGAGTCTGCTTCTCCCTCTGACCCTCCCCCCTCTCATGTGCTCTCTCTCATTCTCTCTCTCTCAAATAAATAAATAAAAATCTTAAAAAAATTGCTATTAGTTAATATTGAAAATAACAGAATTCAAATTAAAATTAGAAAACAACAATGTCATGAAATATAAATAAATTTCATAATTTATCCAATTGGTTAAAAAAAAAAAAAAAGAAAAGAAAACAGCAGTGTTAAGGAAGACTACTCCCCAGGAGGAATCATGGGGATTACTGGGACCTAAGACAAGCAGCTCTGAGTAAAGCCAACATGAACTGAATCCCAATTAGAGAAGCATTCTAGTCTTCACTGTTTGAATATTCAAATCTTCTATTAGTTTGCCAGCAGCACTTCATTTTTAACATATCTTCAGGACTTCATTAAATGACTCCAGATTTTTTTCCAAGGTTTAAAACATTTACACTGTGAATATATCATTTTACTTATTTATGGAGTTAAAGAGATTAGTTGATGATGTCTCCTAAAGCAGAGAAAAGGGAGAAGAAATGGGAAAGAAACCATGAAAGACAAATGATTAAGTAATGTAGGTTGTTTTCTATTAAGTCTACGAGTCAGGATGAAATATACAGTGCTTGCTATTGTTTTAAAAGGCAGTGGAAATGAAGAAAGCATAATAATGGTATAATTATAAATCTTTGAAGTTCTTCAGTGCTTAAAAGCATTAAATCTATTAATGTAGTGAGATTGTGCAATCCAGCTCAAGACAAATATATTAGCATTTTATGTTTCACAATAGTATAATTTAAAACAATATCTATAAGTGAAAAATATACACTTTGCCCTTGGTTAACTTTTCTTCTATCTCTTTGCCCTTGGTTAATTAAACAGAAAGTAGGATTAATTTGTAAGGGCTCTCCCCACATAGTGGGGTCTTCCTTGACCATGATGTTTAAAATATAGCCTCCCCTTTAAAAAAAATGAAATAAAATAAAATATAGCCTCCCCTTCTACACACAGACACACAGACATACACAGACACATTTCTGCTTTTTCTCTACAGCATTCATCACCATCTGGCATATATGTTATTTTTATATATTTGTTATTATTTATTTGGTTAAGTTTTGCTCCTTCCTACTCCCACCCTAGAATGTTCAGCTTCATAATCACAGAAACATTGTTTTATGCCTGCTTTATTCCTAGAGCCCCAGTCAGTGTCTACCAAGTAGTAGGTAATCATTAATATATATATTTTTTCTTTCTTTCTTTCTTTTGGTAATCATTAATACTAATTGTAGGAAAGGAGGGAAAAGTAAGAAAGGGCTGGGAGAAAAAAGGAAGGAAATTACTTCTAAGGATTAATTGGGCAACAGAGCTACATGGAAGGTCACCATTAGATTTCTAAGCCCTCCTGGAAGTGATTTTCTGTTTCATTTTTTATCTCACCATGCTGATAGGAAAGAGGGTCTAAGACTAGACCCCTATGGCAGGAGCCTGTATCCTCACTTTTCCTTGGCATGATTTCCCCTGTACTCTCATTATACTAGGATAATTTATATGATGGTTATGATAGTTAATTCTATGTGTCAACTTGACTGGGCCACCAGGTGCCCAGATACTTAGTTAAACATTATTCTGGGGTCTGTGAGGTTGTTTCCTAATGACATTAACATTTAAATTTGAGGTCTGAGTAAAACAGATTGCCCTCCCCAGTGCGGGAGGCCTTATCCAATTCACTGAAGGCCTGCATAAAAGAAAAAGGCAGAGTAACAGAATTTACTTTCTGTCTGACTGTCTTGGATCTGGGACATAAGTCTTCTCCTGCCTTTGGACTCAGATGAGAACTTACCCCATTAGCTTTCCTAGATCTCCAGCCTGCTGACTGCAGATTCTGGGACTTCTCAGCCTCCATAATTGCATGTACCAAATCCTTATAATAAATTTCTACCTGTATGTCTGTCTGTTTATTTTATCTTATGATTTCTTAGTTGTTCTATTTCTCTGGAGAACCCTTACTAATACAAAGTCTTGAGATATAAGTGGTCAAGAATACCACTAAGCCTGGCTTCAGTGCTGAAGTTTTCTTTTCTTAGGTTTGCCTACACAAAAAAATGGTCCAAAGTAGGGTCTCTGTTGGTTTGGGTACAAAGCTTCATAGCACTAAGGAAATTACTTGTATAAAAATCACCAATGATTGTGCCATTTGCAAAATCCAGCAGACAATTTTTAGGCCTGAAACTATGTGTTATCTCATCAGTACTCAACAAAGATGACTTTGTTTTCATCTAAACTTTTTATTATTTTTACTTCCAGGACACCATACTCTGCTGTTCTGCTCCTACAGCTCACTAGTCTTTTTTCCTCTTTGAATTTATTGATGTTTACTACTTTATCAACACTATAAATCAATGGAAGATACACTTTTTTTAAACTCTAAAACTTAATTAAAAATATTTGATCAGTCTTTAACAGTGATTTTCTAACAAATTTTGGATATTATAAATTCTATGCAAAATGAAATGAAAAAATAAAGATAAAATGACAATATTTTTAAATGCTGTTTAGTTGTAATGACTTTATATTAATCATTAGCAAATCAAGAAGGACAGAATATACATTTTGGGCAAGACTCTTTGTTAACGATAAAGAAAATGACTCCATATTACAAAGAGCTGTCTTGATAATTTTTTTTTTCAGAAAAGGGGGGAAAAAAAGCTTTAGCTGGATCTGTTGATTGTTTTCATCCCATGAAGTGCCAATGAAGAGGACAGATTAGAATTCATAAATGTTCTACTATAACATTTTCTTGTTATTTGCTGTGCATGCATTATTATTTTTATATACAACCTTAAATTTCTTTTCATTAATATGTTAAAATTGTCCTTTTAGCAAGGGATATGTCAATTAAAACAAGATAATTTAATATTTAAACCTACTTTTAATATTTGGCTTTATTTATTTGGTTAAAGTTTGCTCCCAACCACTCACTCCCACACTAGCATGTTCAAGTCCACCAGTTTTTAACTTAACCAGGCAGAGGTAATCTGATTAGTATTTCAAATTACTGGTTGTGAACAAAAAATGGAATATCGCTCTTGACACCTGTGCATTCTTTAATTTCCATTCGTCCCTAAAGGTGAAAATGATGATCAAAATAATGTTAATAATAAAAAGTGAAATGATAAAAAGAGGAGGAAGAAGAGGGAACAAAAATGACAGAAGCTACTATATTTTGAAGTTTATGTGTGCCCGGAATTTTTCTTTTTTTTTTTTTTTTATAATTGTGTCTTTTATTTTTTTTAATGTTTTATTTATTTATTCATGACAGTCAAGAGAGAGAGAGAGAGAGAGAGGCAGAGGCAGAGGGAGAAGCAGGCTCCCCGCCTAGCAGGGAGCCCAATGCGGCACTCGATCCCAGGACCCTGGGATCATGACCTGAACCGAAGGCAGACGCTTAACCATCTGAGCCACCCAGGCACCCCTGGAATTTTTCTAGACAATTTACATGTATTAACCCACTTAGTCTTCACTGAGACCCCATGATCAGGTGATATTATAGTTCCCTTTTCATAGATAACCAAAAAAATGGAGCACAAGGATCTGAAAGTACTTGCTTGTTATTATCAGTAGAGCTGGGATTCAAATGCAGGAGGCCAGGCTCTCAAGCCCCTACCTCTAACCACCAGATAGAGTTATCTCTGATATTTAGATTATTTAGGATGTGGGGATCTCTAACATGAAGCTCAGCAAGGGTGCCAGTGATGATCTGTTTGTAATTACTATCAGAGGTTATTTCCTTTTTTGTTAAGGTAGAAGCAAAAACATATATGAGTTCTAATATCATCTTCCTGAACTCCAATGAATAGAACTTTATACTTTCTTATTTGTTATTGGCTCCTAAATTTAAAGATTATTTTTCTAATTATAATATTCCTCAAAGTTTATGTCTGATCTCTTTCCTGTTTCAGGCTAGATTCAGTATTTCTCAGAATGAGGTTCAAGATTATGTGCATCCTAGTAACCTGAAATGTTTATAAAAAAATAAAGATCCCTGAACTGTACTTGTACTGAATTAAATTTTCTAGAGGCGGAAATGGGAATGTACATCTGTTTTTTTATGTTATGTTAATCACCATACATTACATCATCAGTTTTTGATGTAGTGTTCCATGATTCATTGTACATCTTAATCAAAAGTCTAGTGCTTTTCATGTTGCACTAAATTTCAGAAACCTTTTTATAGATATCTTGTCAATTCGTAAGGATTAACAAAGAGGAAAATTCAACATCATAATGTTATAATTCAACATTACAAAAATCAACAATTTACAACAACATTATAATTTAAGAACAGTTAGGTTTGTCATTATATAATATCTAAGCCCCGAACATAATTGTAGTTCTGAACAAAATGTAGTTCTGAAAAAATGGAAGTAATGATATTAATAATCTGCATGACATTTTTAATCAACATATATTAGCTTCTACAGGTCACCAATAAATTTTCTAATTTTCACATCCAGTTCATAATTGTTTCTGCACTTTTTTCAGGAATTAATATTGAGTTTACTCCCAGGCAAAATTTATGCTCTCTTAATATACAGATGAGAAATAGGTCATCTCTTGTCCTTTGTCACCTTTGAAAACATTTAAGGTTTCTCAGGGAATATTGATAGTGGCTTAAGAATTCTGCAAATTCTTGGGCGCCTGGGTGGCTCAGTCGGTTAAGCGACTGCCTTCGGCTCAGGTCATGATCCTGGAGTCCCGCATCGGGCTCCCTGCTCGGCAGGGAGTCTGCTTCTCCCTCTGACCCTCCTCCCTCTCGTGCTCTCTCTCTCTCATTCTCTCTGTCTCAAATAAATAAATAAAATCTTTAAAAAAAAAAAAAGAATTCTGCAAATTCTTTCATTATTATGAGATGTAATTTACCTAGGTGTAGAGACTAGAACTAGGTTAAAAGAGACATAGAGATCCTTGAATAAGGATGAGAGTGATTATGAGTCAGAAACAAACCCTGGGTGAGCTCATTTACTCTATTTTCTTTATTTTGAATCACTATTGGTCATTCAAGGTGCAAGTGAGATGTAGGCTGGGCTAGCTGAACACCAAGAGGAAAGCACTTTATTTTTCTCCAAGGATTGGGCACATTCCCGGGCTTATTTTAAAGAAATAATCGAACTCATTCTCCCTAACCCCAGTGGCTTGAAATAACTTTGCTTATTATGTGGCTTAAATTTCATCAAACAGCACTTACAGTTTTGAGCTGCATTCTCTTATTTATTTATTTATTTATTTATTTATTTATTTATTTTTTAAAGATTTTATTTATTTATTTGACAGAGAGAGACACAGCGAGAGAGGGAACATAAGCAGGGGGAGTGGGAGAGGGAGAAGCAGGCTTCCTGCTGAGCAGGGAGCCAGATGCGGGGCTCGATCCCGGGACCCTGGGATCATGACCTGAGCCAAAGGCAGACGCTCAACTATCTGAGCCACCCAGGCGCCCTGCATTCTCTTATTTAGTCTAAATTTTATGTTTCCTGTCACTTTAATATGCTTTAAAAGTTCTCAGTGTGTGTCCTGCACTGTCAGAATTAAATGCCTCCCTCATTTCATTTTCCTATCAGTTATGATAATGGATATTAACTGATTTAGCCCTACCTTTCTAAGGGCTCCATATCTTCTTTACTGTTACAGGAGTTTGATCTCTTCTTTATCTAGGAAGCCATTTTGCATTGACCATCTGCAACAGAACTCACTACTTCATGAAACAAGCATGTTGGGCACCACGGATCAGAGGAGTTGCTTAGCTAGGTATTCGTGGCATTTGGACCTCAAAGAGAATTACATTTTCCGTCCCTTTTCCTCCTTCACCCTGCTCTTTATATTTACACAGTCTCCAACATACGATGTCAGGCTATTTAGATAATAGAGAACATAATTTTATTGTAATGGTAACATGTCCAGATAGAAGAGTTATGGACTACACTGTGGGTAAATTCTTTAGCCATGTCTAATTGACTAAAACTAATAAAGATATGAAAATGCCACTTCTGTTTTTAAGGAGCCATTTTAAAGAGCTGGTGATAAATTATAACAATGAGCTTCCTGTCCAATTTGAGTCATGCTGTCCACTTCAGTTTCTATACACTAGCTCCACAAGGCATTTTATATCATACATCAGAGCTGTACCATTTTTACATTTAATTATTAACAATTAAGAATTTAAGAATTAACAGATGTGGTTTCTGAAACTACTCTTCAGCATCCATCTTTTTATAGAGTCTTGTTATTGTTATTTTCTTTAACTTAATTTCCATTTTTCTTCCTGTTTTGTATTCCAGTTTATCTATAATCCTAGTTTTGCATTCACTTTTTAAATTTTTTTTTGCTATGGCTAACTATCTCCATTTTGCTAATAACACAGTCCTTTATTATTATTCCAAAAAACTCAGTGGAAACTCAGAAAGGTTGGCCCAGACACAATGCTATAGTGTAGTATGAAGAATTACTTAAGAAGTGCAAAAATTTTATTCATTATAGAAATATCCATGAAGTACTTACTATGCTCCAGACATTGTGATTAAATTATGAATATGATTTAGTCCCTGTTCTGAGGAAGATCATGGTCATGCTCCCTACATAAATACTAACAACATTCCTTCTTTTGTTTCTATTTATTAGATTTCTCCAAGAGAGTCTCCAATAGCATTCAAAGCAAATTATAATTGCAAAAGTTAAAAGTGCCAACAGTAAACTATATTTCATGTGGCAGTTAGGAGACATTTTTAAAGATTCTCCTCTGAAAGTAGAGTAATGACAATTGCTTAGAATGATATATTATGGCAAAGATAAAGGGAACAGAATTTAAATGTTAAAGTATCTGAAAGTAAATGTATTCATAGTTAAAAATTGTACTTAAAATACAACTTTCAAGTCCATGGTAAGTATAAATACATGGTAACTTCCAGTCTATGTTTTTAGGTTTGGAATTCTTCCTCTTGATTTGGGGAAGAAGGTGGAATCTACATTTCATTGCAGTGTTTTTGTTTTTGTTTTTTTTTTCCCTTTTCTTCTTTTTTTAAATACTGATGTACTGATGGAAGGTTGAATCCTCAAGAAGCCTCTCACTAAGATGTTCCAATAGAGGATATGTTCTTTTTTTAAAGAGGATATTTTCTTTTCATAACCTGATAAGTTAATTGCCGAAAGCTACTTCAGTGACTGAAAAAGTTTGTTTTAGAAGCACAAAAATAGATTATATTTCAAAATTTTTGTTTGAGTTAAATTAAGACCTATATTGCCGAGTTCAAAATGAGCTGTGTGGCAACATCATGGTCATATTTAGGGACTTTATAAGAATAATGAATTAACATTAGATCAAAGTAGTATGTACTATACTTATTAAGTTATGAGGCCATCATGTATTGTAATTGAATCTTTGAGGTTTGACAAAATAGGGTATCTAAATCAAAATAGACATAAATAAAGCTTTACAGAATTGTTTTCCTTTTTTCCTCTCTCTTAGACATTATGAGATCTGTTATGTTTTTAGTTGACTGTTCAGAAGCAAGATGGCCCATAAATGGGTCTCTGTGGCAATGATCCATCCCAGGAATCTTCATTTACTGTTTGAACAGGAGGGTTTGAAAACTGTAAATTTATCAAAAAATAACACATCGACAGTCACACAGGAGAGAGTCTCAATGTGGATGTTCTTCTGATGCTCTTTCTGTTACTTCTCTTACAAAAAACAAGTGGATAATAAAGTGAGGACAAACATGTTAGGGCTATGTAATATAACCACGAACAAGCAAAGAGTTTGGACACCTAGCATCACTGGGTTTCTAATGTTCAAAAATGGCAAATGGTCACTGATTGAAGTATTTATGTGCTAAATAATCATGGCTGTTGTTCTCTTCATGGAACACTACATCAAAAACTAATGATGTAATGTATGATGATTAACATAACATAATAAAATTAAATTAAAAAAATAAAACACCCTGTTGGAAATAAATAAAACTGTAAGAGATATTACTATTCTTGCAGTTATTACTGAGTAGCATGCTAGTTCTGTTTTCCTAATAATTACTTTTTAACACAATATGAATAATTAAACAAGCATTTGCACCCTATCCAAAATAGTAAGGATTCATGCATTACAGTACTTTAACCTTACATTCCAAGTTAAAATACAAAGACAAAATGATTTCTTCAGTTCATTTAGTTTAATAAAGGTGAAAATAGAGAGCCTATTTTTTTTATATTTTTACAAGGAATTCCATATAATTAAAAATAATATAAAAATAAACATTTTGGTAAGAGTCTCAGAGCTCATGCTATAAATAACCAGCTCCAGAGACCAATGATAATTTTCTAGTAAATATAAAATGGCTGCTGAGCTTGCTGACAACTTAGTCAGCTCATTAGAGTCATTCAAATGTTTGCTTTATAAAGGAATTACTGAAATATTAAAGTGCTAAAGTAAAATCCAATCTCATTTTGTCTTCAATCTTATATATACTTCATAATGCATTAAATGAATATCTGTTCCTGTATTACCTATCACCATCAGAACAACATTCTCTTTGTTCACTTTTGCAGTGTTATTTGCCTAATATACAGCAACACACAGACACACACACACAATCCCATCTGTAACATGCTACTTTGCTCTCTCAGCACTGAGGTATGTCCCTATAGAGTACAATCCCTTATAAAGGTTTTCAACCATTTAATGCCCAATTACATCATGCTCATACTAAATTTGTTTTAAGCAAAATGCTAATCATCTCTGGATTCTGTTGTTTTTTTTCACAAGTGAAAACTGAATTTTTTTTTAATTCTGTCGAGATGTTCATCAGATTTACATTTTCCTTCTCATTACAGAACTTTAAAATGAGCCACACTTCATAGCTCAAAGTGTGGAAGATGTCATTAAACTAGCTGTCTAATCAAGAAGGTGTAAAAAATTTAATTAAACTAATAGCAGGCTGACTCAATTATTCTAAAATATATTAAAACACATGCTGTACATGTGATTACAATCATAATTCATATACTTTATTTACTTTTTTGCTCGCCTTATTAAGTTGAGCTTTTTCTTTGCAGATATTTAGTACATACATATTCAATTATATGTATATATGCACATATACATACATGCACATATATATGAATATATACTTGCACAATTATGAATATCAGTATATAAAATATATAAACATTTTGGATACAAATCATTCCATTCTTTGTATTTTTATAACAAAAAATAATGCAACACAAAGCCCTTAATTAAGAGATCACTGCATATACCTCGCCTTTCATGTGGATAATGCTTTCCATATTTTAGCTTGTCATTACTGCTAAAATCAGCACTCTTTTTTTTTATTTAATGGCAAAATTCATCTTTATTAAAGGGCGTTAAACAAAAACTCTAAGTTTAAAGTAATCAATTCTCATTTCATGAGTAATCTCATTGCTCAGAGTTATTTTATTTTTCCTCTGTGAAGCCCTAACTCTTGTTAACTCTTACCAGTTACCTTGCACTTTTTTTTCTTCAAAAGCCTAAGTCTCAAAGGACTTGTGTATATAATTCTGTGCAATTTTACTCAGAAAACTGTGGTTTTCACCAAAAGCAGAAATATTAGCGGTTTTCCTGTGAAAACTGCTTTGCTTTGTTTAAAGCCATCAGTTTATATCCATACTGTTTTCCAGATATCTTAAAGAGATTCATTCTTAGTCAAGAAAGAGACAAGATGAGATAGCACTGCAGCTTGATACTAACAAAGAGATGTCTTCACTTCTGCAGACTGGTAGTATGCATCAATCAAAGTAAGGGCCAGCTTTTCACATGGTAACAGTGCTATCTTTGTATCTACATAGGTAGATTTTAACTTTCTCAGAGGTAAAAATGAAAACTAAAAATCACTGTTGGTTTTGGGATATTGCCCTGAACAGCCAATAAGCATCTGCCAAACTTCTTATTCTTCTACTTACAAGTCCATAGGATACACGTGGGCAAAGGAGGACTGTCAGTGTTCTCAACAATTTCAAGCGTCATGAATTTCAGAGCTAAGTATATTTTTCAAATTGTTTTTAGATAGCAAAGATGTCAAAGACACCCCAGGATATCAATACTATGAAAATTAAATGATTCTATAAGAGAAGTCTACACAAAGGCTCCATACTATTACTGAAAAGAGGAATTTTGGTGTCATTTTTCCTTTTATTAATTGCATTATTGCATATCACTTATTTGCAAAGTATTTAAAAAAGAGAATCAGTATGTAAATCTATGTTTTAAATAGCAGCCTCTCCTTTATATGCAATGGCATATAAAAATCAGTGGCCATCATCAGGGAAATTCAAATCAAAACCACATTGACATACCACCTTACACCAGTTAGAATGGCAAAAATTGACAAGGCAAGAAACAACAAATGTTGGAAAGGTTGTGGAGAAAGGGGAACCCTCTTACACTGTTGGTAGGAATGCAAGTTGGTACAGCTACTTGGAAAACAGTGTGAAGGTTCCTCAAAAACTTAAAAATAGAGCTACCTTATGACCCAGCAATTGCACTACTGGGTATTTATCCCAAAGACACAGATGTAGTGAAAAGAAGGGCCATATGAACCCCAATGTTCATAGCAGCAATGTCTGCAATAGCCAAACTGTGGAAAAAGCCGAGATGCCCTTCAACAGATGAATGCATAAAGAAGATGTGGTCCATATATACAATGGAATATTACTCAGCCATCAGAAAGGATGAATACCCAACTTTTACATCAACATGAATGGGACTGGAGGGGATTATGCTAAGTGAAATAAGTCAAGCAGAGGAAGTCAATTATCATATGGTTTCACTTATTTGTGGAACATAAGGAATAGCATGGAGGACATTAGGAGAAGGAAGGGATAAATGAAGGGGGGGGAAATAGGAGGGAGAGATGAACCATGAGAGACGATGGACTCTGAGAAACAAACTGAGGGTTCTAGAGGGGATATGGGGGAGGGATGGGTTAGCCCGGTGATGGGTATTAAGGAGGGCACGTACTGCATGGAGCACTGGGTGTTATACGAAAACAATGAATTGTGGAACACTACATCAAAAACTAATGATGTATTGTATGGTGACTAACATAACATCATAAAATAAAATTTAAAAAAATCAATGGTTATGTTTTTGGCTAGGATTCGTACTATCATTTTAACTACGAACATCTTCCTGATAAAATGACAAGATTTCTTCCAAATAAATGGAATGTAGATTTTCACATCACTATGAAACATATGCCTTGCTAAATATGATTATAACATGTAAAAAAATTGGCAAAAATATTTACCTTTTATTATGCCTCTATGAGACTCGGTTGGCTAAGGTCACATTCAGGTTTTGATGGGAAGGGATCAAGACCTATTCCAGGGGCTGTTGGCTCTCACCTGCACTTCTGAGCAGTCTTTAGAGTACTTAGTAAGCGTTATTCCAGATGGCTGATTGGCCGCTGGCAGCAACACTACCCATCGCAACATACGGTCATTCGGGCAAAATTCACTAGAGCCATATGCCTATCATAAAAACTCAAAGCCTAAGCTAATATGTACAGCCTGGTCTGACTAGATACTAATTAGTCACTTTCATTGGAAAGCTACACTAAATATAATAAAAAGATATCACACTGGGGTGGAAAAGGTTTGCTAAAATATTTTAGGGAGAGTAACTGACCATTAAAAATATTAACGACCTCCATATGCATTATTCTATTCTTTTAAAAATATCTTCATGCTATTTAGTGGCATAAATTTTGTGAAAAAATGTAGTCTAGGAGCATATTACAACTTAGGCATATTCTTTCAAAACTCTTACATCAGTTTTCCACAATTACAAGCATAGTTGTAAAAGTGTTTAAAAATATTTCATTTAGGGGCGCCTGGGTGGCTCAGTCGTTAAGCGTCTGCCTTCGGCTCAGGTCATGATCCCAGGGTCCTGGGATTGAGCCCCGCCTCGGGCTCCCTGCTCCGCGGGAAGCCTGCTTCTCCCTCTCCCACTCCCCCTGCTTGTGTTCCCTCTCTCGCTGTGTCTCTCCCTCTCTCTGTCAAATAAATAAATAAAATCTTTAAATAAATAAATAAATAAATAAATAAATAAATAAATAAATAAATAAATAAA